>NW_020884897.1:6611658-6828239 GCF_003945725.1 Corapipo altera | reverse complement strand
GCGACCAGCACCCTCGACCAAACTGCGACCAGCACCCTCGACCAAACTGTGACCAGCATCCTCAACCAGAGTGTGACCAGCACTCGCACCAACAGGTCCTCCTTTACTTTTACTTTGGACTCATGGGGACCACGTGGGACTCAGCACGGGGGCCAACAAACACCATTTTGTTCATGCTCCAGGGTACTGGGTTACACATCTGAATTTTGTGGGTTGAAACCAACTGTTTGTCCATATAATTATTTTTATTAAATTGTAACTCTGACGTATAATCTTTTCTGAGTTGGGTTCATTTCTCCTGCCGGTTTGCCTTTAAACCAGCACACATGCAAATGAGCATTTATCAAAATATTTCATGCACAATCTCCCTTCAGAAGAAACAAGAAGGTAATAAGAGTACTTTATTTTTTTAAGCTATGAAACAGCTCAGTTATTGGTGTTTTGGTTATGTTTTTACAAGTCTGATGCATGAAATGTACTTGGAGTCTCTAGCTGACGACATGATGTGAGACCTCAAATACTGTGACTTCTGCCCTCAGTAGGCAAACCCAGCTTTAGTTTTGAAAACAGGATAAGTTCAATTGCCTCTGTTGAAGGCAGAGAACCAGATCAAAATGATCAGCCTTCCTGCAGGAGTCAGGAGTAGATCTGCAGATCAGAGGCACTTCTGTGATGCTACTGAAAAGTCGCTGCTCTTTCTTTCCCACTTTCATACTGTACTTCAGAAACATGCACTTGTGTGGCAACAAAGGAGGCAAAGCTTTTCATGACCTTGGAACAAACAAAATGAGCTCTGCTCCTGAGCACAGTGACCTCCAGAGACTTCAATTCTTGAGCTTTCAATCTAGCAAAGCACTCACACTTTAACATATCAGGATTTCTGAAAAACTTCAGAGGTACAGTTGAGTCAGCAGCAGTTTGGACAGGAAAAACATGAAGGCCTGCTCAGGAGCAAGTGGCCCTGCTTCCTTTCTGGTACATATAAAAAAGCAAATCCTGATGGTATTTTAGGGCTTCCAAGTATGATCTTCCAAAGATCCTGTTACTTTTCTCAAAAACTGTGTATTTTCACTTGCATCAAGGACAGCATTTAAAATCCACTCTAGACGACATTTACCCAGTTACAGCAATAAAAAAAGTGAAACACTATGCAGTTACCTTAAACACATTGACTGAATCCCTGCAAGTGTTTTTTTTTAAAACAAGATCAGACATTAGGAAATATTATTGATCAACTGGCTTATTCATTACAGATATTTCTTTAAGTTAGTTATGCCAAAATAAGAGTAGGTCTACAGAAAAGGTCCATTCAAATTCAAATACGATGACATAATTTATTTTTGCATGCTAAGGAGTGTCAAATTAAGACTTTAGAAACTGCATCTTCAACTAAGAAAACAGGCAGAGCAAGAAGTAGGAAATAACATTTATAGGAACAGCAAAGTCTTCAATAGAGAGATCAGTTAAAGTACAGAAATTACTATAACCTGTTGCATAAATTCCCTATTATGCACTGGCTGCCAGATATAACTGTGGCCTGTCATAAAATCTGATTAAATATGCTTGCATTGAGGAAGACTATGGTGAGGCACTTGAAAATACTGGTAGTCAGCAAAATGCACCACTGTAGAAATCTGTCACCACCCTTTCTGGTGTCAGTCATGGAAATCTTCAATACAGAATTTTTACAAATTGGCATTTTTCTGTTTATTAATAGACCTGTATTACTGTTTCTGGGTTTGATGGAAAACAAAACTACTTCATCATGCCACACACTCACAAAAAAATTCATATACAGTACCTAATTTTAAAAAAAATTAAACCCCTTAATTGTAGATGTACATATTTTAAAACAGTTCAAAGCTCTCCCTCTAACTCTGTCCTTCATTGGGAATTAAATGCTTTCATGTAGCAAATTGAGAATGTTCAACTACTATTAGAAAAATCTTTCCTACTGTTCCATTAAACTCATTCATACATTGTTTTTGCTTTTTTGATTTACTAAAAAGAAATTATGAGGGAGACCAGAAGAAAGCTGCTTTTGCATAGTTCAAGTAAAAATCACAGAAAAAGGAAGCAGCATAGTCAAGAACAACTGCAGTCTTCCTTTGAGACCTTCTTTCTTATTACAATAAATAATAACCTTTTGAAGATAAAGGAGACTGATAATTACTCAGCATCATCCCCTAAAAAGAGGAACAATCTGAAGGTAACAAAACAGTTATTTTCACCCATATTAAAGCAAACTAAACATTAACATATTTCAGAGTGTTTAATTTAGTTACAGTCTATTTCACAAGAAAAGAAGATGAGGTTGTTCAAGGTTGAGAGAATATTTATATATTTTTTAAATCTATTAAATTTCCCCTGACTGCTGACCAGAAAAGTCATACCTGATATCTTTTTTTTTCCTTCTTCTCCTTCTCATTCATACATAAATTTGGTTTATTGAATCAGTCACATACCAATTGGAATGGGGGACAGACTTATCAGCAAATAAAATATTGAAGACTTACCATTTACACAGATTTCAAAAGATTTGCAAAGGTCATCTTCAAATAAGCAGCCTAAAAACACAATAGAAAGGTAAAAATTAACACAGGTTTCAAACTGTGGGTAATTAGTGCAGACTGATTAAATTAGACCTATTAAATGCTCAGCAAGAGTCAGACATTTGGTTGGCCTTGGGAGTCTAAATTGGGCAGTACAGAAAGTCCAGAACAGGTCTGACAAAACAGCACTTACTAACTGGCTATATCCAGAACAACCTTTAATGTTGCTCTTCCCCTCATTCCTCTACTGAGGGTTCAGTTTTCTCCATGTTTGTCTCTGTCTTTTATTTGAGGAGCTTTATGTTCTCTTAATTTTGAATACATTGTTATACCACAGCACAGTAATACTGCAATACACTACAAAAACAAACTCTAAGAAACCATAAATTTCCTCAGGACATTGCTACTGAGGTGAGACAAGCCTAGAAATCAGGTATAAATTGATCCAATTAGGCCTGAATTTAGTAACTCCAACCATTGACCATGCCTAGGATACTCAGGAGCATTAACTCTTTGGAGAAAAGCTTAAAAAGTAAGCAATCCCTAGCAACAGCATGATACCTCACAGACAGATGAAAAATCAGTACAGGTCTGTGAAAAAGACCCTAGGATTTTTTTCCATTTAAAGTAGGAATTTTTTTCCAAAACACGTTGCTTTATGGGCCCCTGCTGCTCCAGCTCTACACCTCACCCTAGCAAGTGTGTAGAGCTTGGCAAGCCCAGCTCATTTACTCACATACATCTTCACAGGTGAACTATCCTGTTCCCCTGTGACACTGCTTAGTGTCACCTAACCAGGTACTGAGACACTAGTGATTATCCCTTTTACCCTTAAACAAAACGAGCTCCTGCTGATATTTGTGAGGACAGCACAGAAGTGGGCAAGGTATGTCTCTGCTCTGGTCACTCCACTTGGGGTACAGGGACAAGGACTAAGTACAGCAGCAGCATGAAATATCCTGCTACTCTGAAGGGCACACACTTGGTTGACACAACCAGCAGTTTCTTTATTTTCTGACAAAGATAAAGAGCTAGGACTGGATAAAATCCATGGAATAAAGCTGCATTTTGAACACAGAAACTGCCCTAGAGAATACATTTTCACAATTAAGCCTTTTAACTTCTCTGAAAAATATCTGTAATTTATAAAGTGTTATAGATATAAAACAATCTTGAACTGTTTCACACTTTGCATCAAAAAAAAACCAGCCAGGAGCTTCACCACATCTAAATACATGAGCAAATCCTCTCTCCACAGCCGTCCTACCTCCATGAGAGCACGGAGCACATCAGAGAGTCAAATGGATTAAGTAAGCTGCTCTTATGAAAAGAACTGAAAGGCTCAATACTCTGACTGTGAATTACCTAGCTCCTAATCCTGCTGAAAGAAAATTTGGGGGGGGATAGAATGACTTATGTTGCCTGCATAGCCTTTCAGCAGGTAGCTGTATTAGCACATCATTAAGCCTGAACTAATATGCTGTGTCTCAGCAGGATTGATTAGCACAGGGCTAGGTCTGAGCTAGGCAAGCCCAGCTGCAGGAATTCAAGACATATTGGAGCACCAGCAGAGTTCCTCACATCTATATCACACCTGCCTGCAAAGACCACAAACACATAACCTGAAGCAGATTTACAATATTAACACCAATAAAAGAATTCTCTCATCCTTTTACCCATACCCCAGTAAACTGTGGATATACATTTGGTACCTTTTGAAAGGGAAGTTTCAGATGAGGAAAGCTTCTGCAAGCAGAGTATGGCAGAATGGAATGTGCCTACACAGTACACAAACTGTGGTTTCTAACATGGTTTTGAGACGTGTGTGACTTTGCTCCAGACAAGTCTACTGTACCAACCATTTGGCCTGAAACAGTGTCCAAAAACTCCTGAAGATATCTGATTGCAGCCTTTGTACCGACTGACCCAGCAAAGCAGAAGGATGCCTTAACTGTACATTGACTCCTAAAGAGCATCAGACAAGAATGACAGGCAGTGATCAAAACACCTCATCACAGAGTACAGCACACAGTCTAACTAAAAGCATAGTTAAGATCACTTAAAAAAAAAAAGGAATTGTTGCTGAAAAATAATAAAAGAACATAAAAGACTTCAAGCACTAATATACCCCGGACAAATGAAAGTTATACTTCAGTACTCCTGTTGTCAGAAATCTGAATTTATCTCTTCTAAAGAAAAGTTTTTATGATTAGGAAAAAATCCCTGGTTAAATCTCTCTTCCTTGTTTTCCCAAGAGATTACAAAGAAGTTAAAGCAGAAGTCTGAAATATATGTGTCCAGTGCTGCAGAATTTGTCCTGTGATGAAGGGAAGACAGTCTTGTAATTGATTTCTCATCCTGCAGTGCTGTAGATCCAAAAGGTGTCAGATGACAAATTTCAGCCAGGAATATTTCTAGTGGAGTGGTTCATTAGAGCAGTGACTGGTTCACCCAGACTCTGCTAATTTTGAAGAACCTGGGAGCTGGGATTACAGCCACCTGCTGCCTGCAGCTACCTGTCTGAGGTAGGCCATCCCATAATATACTGATAGTGTCAGAACAGAAAAATACAGATACAAGATTAACAAAATGAGCCTGTTTAGGTACAAAGAAATAAACAGCCAAGCTACCCCTATACAGAACTCTGATATAGCTTTATTGACTAATATGTTTTCCACGAAAAGCACAACAGGAAACTGATTTTATCATGTTTTAGGTTCTCTTTTAATAACAGTTGCCTATTTGATTTGCAGCAAGGCATCTGATACAATTAGACTTGTAAACCTTTGTTCTCCTTGTCTTGGAGAGCAAATTAACAAAGTCAATGGATGGCAAACTGTATCCATGTACGATTACTCTAAAATAGACAAGGACCTCCAAAACTCCTTGAAAAATATTTTGTTTCAAGTTATTTATTGCTGAAGTTTCTTATTATGCATATTTCACAAAACTAGTCAATATGCTAATTTAGCAACTAATTTATCTCTTGTTTTTATTTGCCGTGACAATAAGAAGCATCATATTTCATTTTAAATATCATGTCCCTACTAATAGTAATGGTGATAATAAGTCACCACTGAAGAGTGAAGTGGTATCGTCTCCAAAATACATTTAATTCAGTTCACGCCTTATGGGAACAAAACTACAGTGCATTTTCTATCAAAATCTCCCTGTCACAGATCATCTCCCACTGCACATAAACTATTGATACAATACTTTCAAACTCCCTGCCCTCCCCCAAAAAATAAACCAACAAAAAACCCAACAACACACCAAACCCAAATCCCCAATCTCACTTGACACAGCAGCTCTGAAAAGACAAGTTCTCCATATAATTATCCAACATACATTGCTTTGCTAAATGTTGAATTCAAAGAGGTTTCTCACTTAATTTGCATTGAAGATTCACCTCTTCACTAATATTTGCATGATCCCCTCATCTGAGTAGTGAGAAAGCAGGTCAAAATATTGTATATTACAATACATTTACATGGTACATTATTAAATATCCAAAAAAAGAGATTCCATAGGGCCTTGAAAAATTTTCTGCCTCCCCTTCCTCTCCCTCTACCTGTTTCTCAGACAGGCAGCACAACATAATAAGAAAACACTCTTGCAAATACAGGAGCTAAAAGTTTAAATCTCTTTGTCAAGTTATTCTTCTTGTAAGACACTAATAAAACTACTCCCTTGCTCCTTTTCAACAGGTATACTGCAGTTCTGCTTTCCTTAACAAAAAATAGGAAAGTTTAAATCATACTGGAATATACTGCTTGTTTGGATTTATAAGAGGTGCCTCTGAAGGACAGTCAAGGCACCAGATGAAATCACTTGAACTTCATCTAGAAGAAGCTGTAAAAATTCTCTTATCAAGAAAATATCTTTTTAAAACTTGACTAATCTTTCAAATAGATTATATTATGTTTATTTCTCTGTCCTTTCCTCCAGTTAACCAGTTCAGGATGATTTTACACTAAATGTCTCTTCCAAGAAGGCCAAAAATTCTGTAAGCATTTTTCTAAATTAAAATTAAAAAGTAGTCATAGCCCCTCTTTAACAACAATCACCAAAATAAGGAAACTAACAATAGGCAAGAACTTATCAATTTTTCAGTCAGGAACTGGGAAAATACAAACCTTCTGAATATATTCTGTTGTTGAGAGCTCTCTGCCTCTCCTTTCACTCTCTTCCTACAGCTCTCATGTGAGCACTTAACATCTCCTCACATTTGAAGACCATAACAACCTCACTCCATCACAAAATTTTACCCAGTGTGTGTGTCTTTAATCAAAAGCTGATGGTCATTAACATTTTTAATAGTCCGGAATGAAAGTTCACATTTATCTGTTTCTTTTACATTCGGTTGTAGGCAAGGTAAGGAGACCTTGAAGGGTGAGAACAGCTGAACAGTGCTCCTGAGAGAAGGGGACAAGGGAGCACCTGGGCATGACAATACTGGGCACAGGCTGGGCCTTGTTGGGTCTTTGGTCCCAGCTGTGAATGACTCTTGATAGTGAGCACATGTTTATTTCCCTATAATGGGATCAAGAAATAAGGTCCAAGAATTGCATTTTAAAAGTGCTCAACTCACAAAACTGGGATAGCTCTAACTGAAAAAAATACAAGATAGTGCAAAACAACAATAACAAATGATAATCTGAACTCATTGGTAGCAAGAATCAAACAAGGTTTCTTGCAGAAAACTGATGGGAGAAGTCATCAGGTTGAGAGAGACATTCCTCTCACTAATAGAAGAGTAAGATAAATTTGCTCAGTCTGCTAAAGCTGTGATCTATCCAACACATCCTCAGCTGTCTGCCAAACATGTGTGCTTAACACATCTATAATTACACAAAATTGCAAGAATGGATGGGGAAAATGTATTTTAAGCTGATCACAGGTTTTAAGCAGAGTTCCTCTCAGTTTCCCAAACTCTGGGGTTACACAGGTGAGTAGGTGTGTACACATGTGTAATGGAAGGATATATTCATTATGCAAAACCTATCAATTGCATGTCAAAATGCCACTGTTTCTTTATTTAGTTTCATTTTGACATTCACTGTAATAAAAAATTTGGATATTCCCCAGGCCCCATCTTTTAAATCTCCCTTCTTAGCCCCTTTCTCCTTTGCTCTTTTGTTCCGTTCCAAACTCTGTGGTGGTTTATCAACAACTGCTTGGAATAGTAATTTAACAATGAAAAAAAGTAAATCAGTGTGGTCAAAAATAATATTGAATACTAAGGGGGCTCTGTCTTCTAAGAGAGAAAGCAAGATAAATATACGACAACATAAAAAGTACTAAGCTTTGATCTTCTTTCTTTGCTCCACCTTTTATGTTTTCTGAGTGTAATAGGTGCCTGATGTTTTTGTAATACTGCAAACTCTTGAGAGCTGATTTTTTTTTTTTCTTTTTTAATTGTGTGCATGTACAAAGCCTGGTACAGTGGAGCACTGATCCCTGGTGAAAAATCCAGGCCTTACTCTAATCCAAATTAACAGTCATAAAGATGACAAAAGAAATCCCTGCAGTGGTTAACTGGAGGACTCTGCAATCCTTTACACGAAAAGTTTCCAAAGTAAAGTCTGGAAAGATTTCCCATAGGTGTTGCCATATGGTGCTGACACTTCCTCATCTCAGAATTCCCCTTCTTTCAATCATTTTTCGTACACACTGATTTTGTGTATTGAAATACGACTCCAGCTAGAATAATTCACTGTGGAATAGAGTTTTCATTCAACTAGGAAAAGTGTAAGTATTAAACTTACAGCCAAGATTTACCCCTGAAGCCTCAATGACAGTACATTTTAGTACTTCAATTACCTTCTTTACATCACTTGCCCTTCAACATGTACAGATTGCTGCACTACATAGGCAAAATAGTACAAGAAAGCTGTGATCTATATTATTATTTCTCCCTATGCAAGGGCTGTACTTTGTCCTTTCTGCACTTAGGGGAAAAAAAATTACATCTTTTCCTTTGCATGTAATCAGTCTGAGCATGTTCACCACTGAAGAAAGGAATTGCTTTGTGATGAAAATACTATTAACTTATCTGATTACTGATTCCATGACTGTGATGATGTAGGGCTGTTCTTCTGGGGACCACCGAGGAAAGGTCACTGCTAAGAATAATTGAAGATGTAAGCAGTAATAACAGCTCATGAAGAGAAGAGACACTGAAAGGCCATCACTGAGAAAGCTTCAGAACAGCATTTGTATTTGCCCAGGGCTCAGAAAGCAAGCGGATCATATGGGCGGCATGTGTTTTGGTGTGTCATTTAGTCTTTTTTTCACAGCAAATATTAAAAGAACTTGCATTGCCTCTTCTGAAATATTACAATTCTCTCAATGCTACATTTTCTACTCTGTTTTTTGCTGAGATCACAACTCCCTCACAGGCAAAGGGGGAGCACATATAATACTTAGTTGCATTGAACACAAACAAGCTCTCCCGTTAAATAAAAAAAAAAAGTACATTAACTTATCATTGGAGAATAAATAGAAGATAATTTTAAAACATTACAATTATTACCTCTTAGGATCAAGACTGAAATCTTTTACCTACACACTTTAATTGTGGCAGGAGTGGTCAAATGTGATTTACTCAAGTAACGCAGCCCCAAACAAGAGACCTTTGCCATGTCAGTGTCCCACATTGGGGAAAAAACAGTGTCTCTACAATATAAAATATATGAGTTGTTCCTTCAAAATTACAAACTGTTAATTAAAGTGCTCACAACCTGTAGACAAAATGTGATAAAGATCCAGAGCAGGCCTTCAGTAACTGAGATTCAATACCTTCTGGTCACCAGATGTTAAAATTAAATTCCTGGGCAGTAAACTGAAATTACCCAACACCCACTGAAATCACAACTGTGACTAACCAAAACGTTTTTTGCACTTAGCAGAGAATTTGAAGGCTGAACACCATTGACTCGAAATTAATAATTCCACTTCACTGTTTAAATACATCAACGAGCAGCCTGATCATTTTACCTGCTATTGCCTGTTTGATATCCTTCCCCACAAAATCTATTGGTAGCAAAGCCTTCCAGTGTTATTCACAATCATAAGACATGAAAAAAGTAGCACTGAAGCCCACATATGGCAGAGAATGACATTACCAGCAATGCCTTCCTCAATACCATTGCACACAGACCAGCAAGTATTGCAGTTCAGAGCCCTCTGTAATATATATTCAGTGAAAGAACTACTGTCATCATTATATCTGCCAACCTCATTTTATCATCAGTAGCTGACAATCTATTCCAGAGTACTTGTTTTACAAAATTGCAGTACAGGAGTGAATTCTAAGCCCTAATTATGGCATAATTCTAGATGTCTTCCACAGTGAGGGCTAAGACAAGCTGGGTCAAAGAAGTAATGAACCATCAGCTGGAGGAAACAGGAACTCTCTCTGGGGGTTATAGGCTTTGGAAGGTAGCTCTTTCAGATAAAATATTCCAAAACTCTTACATGGTAAAGAAGCTTTTGTCACATCATCTGAAATAATCAATCTCCAAGAGCCAGAGTCAGTGACAGCGTGTTTTTTTTAAACAGTTCTTTAAAGTCATGCCTCATGTTTTGGGAAAACTCCCATTATGTACATAATCAAAGGAAAGTAAAGAGGTATGTTTATCATTTTCCTCTAACAAGCAGCAAAATTTTCTTTTCATTATTTGTCAGACGTTCTTAATGAGTATCTCCTTGGTGCTTAAAAATACATAACTGGAATTCACAGCAATTTTCCCCCTCTTATGTTGCCTCTAAAAGTAAGTAATTACCCAATATTTAGGGTAATGCTCCTCTCCAACACCATCTTGAACAGACTTCAAAGACATTTCTCACAGAGGACCTCTCTGGTATTGTCTTTTCTGTTCTGATTTACTTAGAAAACAGTGCAGCATCTTTTAACCAATGATGCCTGTGCCAAGATCTGCAGTATGACCAGCGCCTGTCACATAGGACCCCCTCTGTTTTTCTTCCTCAGACTTTTCAGAAATCCCTCTCCTTTTTGCTTCATTTCTATTTCACAGTTAATTTGTGCTGGGTAAATTATCTTGTGGACTTGGCAAAAACAACTTACAAAGGAAAGAAGAATCGTATGACTCAGAGAAGTCTGAAGTGCAAGGGGATAGTTCACAGTCATTTATTGCAGTGAAGTAATTCTGGTCTGGACAGCACCACACATGGGTTTGGGAGCTATACTTAGCAGATGAGCACGAAAGAGGGAGACAGGACCCAAACACTACCCTAAACCTACCTGTTTCTGTGTATCCATGTTGAAGCCTGAGATGCTGAAAATGGTTTAAACTGCTCTTATTGCTATTGTTGGGGAGGGTGTGTGGAAAAACAGCTTCATAGCTTTGTTGTGCATTTCTGAATCCTATTAGAGTGTTAATTTAGAGTGCTGAAATCACCTGTGTTCAGCTCATGAAAGAGACACTGCTATATACTCTTGGCAATTTCTTTAATAAAGAGTTTAAACAGTCCAGAACAATCCACATTAATTATTCATGTGCTGGAGAAAAATAATGAAAGTCAATGAAGAAAGTCACAGTCTCCTGAAGTTCTTGAGGGAAAAAGAATAATATTAGGTAAAATTCAATGGACCATGGCATCAAGATTTATCTACACAATTTACCCTGGGAATCTGAATTGCGAATGAAGCTGCAGCACTCTCTAGTATGGGACAGAGTTATGAGAAACAGGTCACACAAGGACGCTGGTAGCACATCAAAGTTAACAGTACTTACTGAAGATGTCCAAAACTTTTCCCTTTCCACAGAAAGAAAAATGAAAGAATCGTAAAAATGTTTATATATTAGAATTTTTTTAAAAGCTACCAAGAACTCAGCTGCCCAAATCAATCCAAATTATCTCTTGACATACAATCAATCTGCAGCTCCCCGTGACTTTGTTCAAGTCCTGCTGGGCCTGTAGTGTATGGAAGTGCCTACATGGGTGTCATGATGACAAGGGGCAGAATCAGGACAATACTTTTTGTTATGCTTATCAAGAACTAAATCTATCCTGTATTGATTCAAAACTCTTTCCAGACAGATGTTTAAATTCATTCCAGAGAAAATGATCCATTTCTACTTATTTTTCTGAAATTACACCTACTTGAAAGAACCGAGAGTGAATGGTCCTAATTTTGACCAGTAATTGTGCTCTAATTACTCCTGACTCACCCTGATGTAGCCGAGGCTGGCAGCAGAGCCAGCTGTCCCAGAATACATTCTGCTGCTGTCTCTCTGAAGTAGCTCTGCCTGCCCTGTGGGACCTGTGAGATGTTTCTTCCCTAAGCTAGTTGTTGAGAGGCAGCCACCATAATGACACACATCAAGAGAAGTAGTTAAGGAAAAGACTAATGATTAAAGCAATTTGGGGAGGAAGCCAAGAAAATTAGGGATAATTCTGAAACATGACAAATATGATGCATGCTGAGTAGCATCAGAATTCATATTCTGATTCCTTCCTAAACAGTACATGACATACAAAATTTCTCTCTCTCTGGTAAAAAAAAAAAAAAAATCATTAGAAGACTAAACCTCCCAGGTTCTAGAAATTCATCTATTACAGTCCTTTAAATGACAAGAAGGAACTGCCCTGGAGAAAATTCATTTATTTATGACAAAAAACCTGAAGCCTTTCAGGAGTTTATACAGGTAATTTTCATTATTAAGAGTAGTCAAAAGTCACTGCTATATTGTAACCATATAGTCACCAGCTCGCATTAACTGAGCCCCCAGCACCTATTGATTTTGAGAGAACTGAAGTGTCTGAGCAGCTTTGTGGGTTCAAATGCCCATTTTTTGTTGTTGTTGTTCAAGGTTTTTACCTTTGTTACTTTTTCTTTGTAATGTTGATTTCCATATTATGCACTCCTCTCTTCTCATTCCCTAACAGGTTGTGGATATTATTTGCTGCTGAAAACTACCAGGTAGGAGGCACATAATGGAGAAGAGAAAGGAATGGGGATTTTCACATCACTATTCACCAATGGGAAACTTTGTCCCAGCTTCCTCCACTGCTCCACCAAGCTGCTCTGAGCTGCAGAGCTGGTTCTGTCTGCTGAATCCAGGCTCTCACTGATAATGATAATTAGCCCAGAGACTACACAATGAAAAAAGAGTGGGACATATAAATTTCATAAAGAGATTAACAGCATTTACTCTGGAGGCTTCTTTCTCTTTTTTTTTTTTTTCTCTTTTTGGAAATGCAGAGAATGAAGATTGCTGAGGAAACTTAGAAATGTGGAAACAGCAAGACATACAAATTTAGAAGAAAACAGTGAGGAGAGAATCAAAGTTTTACAGAGGCAATCATGAAAACTTCACCTGAAGAAGAAAAATGTAGAAGAAAAGAGGAAATGGGAGAAAATCAGAAGGTCTTAGGAAGTGCAGGAGAATAACCTCCACGTAAACGCCTGTAATGCACGATGTGTTAAAAGTGATAAAAAGTCCAAAGTACGGAGATAAGCCATGGCAGAGATAAGAAGAGCCCTTCGTTCTCCTGCTAGCATGTTACACTGATTTTACAGGCTGCTGCCTTGGGATTTCAGGGAGTTTAGTAGAAGGGAACTCTCTTATTTCTTGGAGGCATCCTGAGAACATAAGTTGTTTTACAATAATCCCTTTGATAGTTTTGCAAGTTGATCCCCAAGTTTCATTAATTGAGGGCTGGATTTAATTTTTTTTTCTCCAAAAAATCCTTGATATTAATATTTTATGAAGTTCCAGACATGAGTCTTCAGTCTACAGTTGACTGTGAGTTGACCAGCATTTGCATAATTCTGTGAGACATGATATTCAGTGAGGTTTAGAATCAGTCTGGCACCTCATATGGGAGCCCTCTTAAGAATTCTTAAATTATTTTAATGAACTAGTATTATTCAAAAAAATATTTTTTTCCCTTCAGGATTTGAACTTCAGCCAAACCATTAAACCATAATCTTTAAAAGTATACTTGGAGACTTTCTATTTGATGAATATATTACAAATCTAATCTTGTGTTGTTTCTGAATGTAATACTCTGCAGACAGTAATGAACAATGTGTATGCAGTGTTATGTACATCAATGCAGTGTTTACAAAAAATCCTAATTATAAAAAATTATATAAAAAAAGGCAAGAAATAAATCACCCTAAAAAACCAAAGCTTTGTGACCTTAAATCTCTATTCTACAAGCTATGCATCATGCAGCCCAAGTACAGGAACAAGGATATTAAAATTATGCCCAGATGAGTAAATGAGTCGGTTTTTCACAGTGCAACCTCATTTGAAGTGTTCTTTCAAAACAACATGAGACTGCAACAAGAGTGCCTGAAACTCTGAAATTTTTTCATTAATGGTATCTTAAAAAAATGCGAAATGTGATGTGTTATTACACACTACTCTGTACAAGATAAAAATACACAGCTACTTTTCCTTTAGCTGTGTTAAGAATAAAACTTAACTATCAAATTCACACCAAGCACTGGCCTTTTTTGAGAAGGTGACTTTAGTTTCCTACAGACAGCTGGAGAGTATCAGGTCAAGGACCAGAACAATAACCACTGTATATACAGTTCTCTTCCTTTTGCATAATTTCATGGAGCGGCACATGGGGAAAAAATTGGTGCTCATGGAATATGAGCTGTATTGTTATTCTGCTGTTGAAAAACATGCACTGGGAGACTCTTGGCTGGAATCTGGCTTGGGTTAGGCTCAGGATTTTTACAGCTAAGAGGTTTTGTCTATCAATTCAACTTCCCTGTAGCTGTTAATGTAATGTCAGAACAACAAAACCAAAAACCACTTTGTGCCACTTCCTGTTTAATTGCCATAAAGGCTTTTTAGCAATTTTGCATAACTAAAACCATGAAGTTAATGGGTGTAGGTTCCATGAAAAAACAGTCCCCAGAGCGGCCCAGGTCTGCTGGAGTATTGCATCAGAGCAACCCGGTCATTCATCTTCCTAATTTAGACAGAGTATGAGGACAGGGAGTGACTGTGATGGAATGGGAAAGAGCTGCCTGTGGCTGACCGTGTAGAAGTACCTGCATCCCCCCAACCTCCCAGAAAATCCTCACTTTCCTTATGTTCACCAGCTCTGTGCACTGACACATGATAATGTAATAACACATGATTTGTGTAAATCTGGGTTAAAGATAGAACACAGGTAAAAGGTAATTACTGCTCATTTAGTCTTGCTCTTAGTAGTAATTCTTTATTTCATAAGAGATATGAAAGTATCTGAATGCTTTTAAACAACAATTGGGTATTGGAGCCTTCAATCAACCCAAAAACTCCCCAAGCCTTTACCTGCAGTGTCAATAAAACCTTTGAGAACACTGTAACTTTGCTCCAGTCTGTTCTCTTCTGTGCTCTCCAGCACACCTCCCTGGCCTGCCCAACCTCCTGGACTGTATAGTTCACCAGCAAGGACCTTATGGGCAGGACAGTGAATTTAGGCCATGGGTTATCCCACCAGCCACTGCCTTTCCACATATATGAACACCTTTACTGCTACTACTAGTCCAGCGTAGGACTACAGGACGCTAAGAGTCAACCTTGGGAAAGATGACCCAGTCTTTTTTTCCTCTCACAATGCACATAGCTCACTTCACAACATTTGTATTCCCAGATGGATAACCGACTCTTTACCCTGAAGAAGTTTAAAAAAAAGCAACTGAAATATATCAGAAGAAAAAAACTTACTAGTTCATTACTTCACAGAAGCTTTTTAATATAATTTTTACGAAAATATCCTAAGAGATTTAGGGTGACTCACAAATGCCTAAAAATATGGAAGCTATTTTCCTCCTGTGTTCTTTTCTCTTTATGATGAAGGGAAGCTAAAAGTAATTTGCTTTTGTTTCTTGTTACTTTCTGCTTAGTTTCTACCCTCTCTTTCTGGTGAGAATAATAACGTACATTATGTTTTCCCTCGCACAGCTCCTGGGTGTGCAGCGCCTGCACCAGCAGGAGGCACGGCAGCCAAAAGCACGAACCAAGAGCTGCAATTACAGATCAAAGATGATTGCTAATCTCTCTAACTGCTACATCTTAGTTCTCCCACTTTCAGTCAGTGCCATGCACTCTGCAAATCAGGATCAATGTTTGTCTTCGAAAACTACAGGTATATATATATCTGTATTATACCTGTGTGGATGCACATATATTAAGCATGTTTATATGATACATGTTTCAAGTGCATATTCTTATTCATTATAATTGTTATTATTGCTATAATTATAACAAAATAAGGTTGAAGATTGTTGCCAAAACATTGGCGTCTGGTGCCATTTGAGAGATCACAGACTAAGACTCACACAGCACTGAGGGATGTGGTACAGGGCTTGGGGGAAATTCAGTCCTTTCTAGAGTGTCAGGGACATTAGGCAGAATACCAGAATACCCACAGCACCTGAAACACAAGGTGTCCTTTGTAGGCAAGTCTGAATCCAGACTTCTTTTCTAATATGGTCTAAGTGAGCCATGCCATAAAATTCATATTTTTGTCAGCTGGTCTTGCAGGTTTCACTGTAGTCATCTTAAAAGTAAATGTCAACTGCATAACTACTGGGTTACCTGAGATGAGACCCCTCTACTGTCTTCTTTGAGATGTCAAAAACCAAAAGTCTACCTCTTCAAAACTGGTAATTTTGATATTTAAACTGGATATTTAAACTCCATCGTTTAAATATCTTTTAAAAATACATATTCAGAGGATACAAGGGCTCAAGAGGAAGGAGGAACTAAAAAGGAGGCACTGGACATTGTACTTAACTGCTTCATGAGGTTTCAAGGTTTGCTGAATGTCTCCATTTGACACTGGTTCTGCTGGCATTGTAACCTTGGCTTGCCTGCTCCTCTGTGCCTCATTTTTCAGTGTCACAGGGGGTCATATTTCCACAATATAGAGTGAAACAGTCACCAAGGGAATAACTTGTTCCTAGTATAGGCACTGACATGCCTCCACTGATTTTTGAAGTGAGAAATTTGGATGCTAAATGTTCAGGACAGGGACAGGAATTAAAGCAAACTGGGCACATGCTCTTGCTGCATTACACAAGAGGTACTGTTCCTCTAAGAAATTAGGAATAGAAAAGTGAAGCAGCCTTTCTTTCTACTTGATAAAGAAGAAATATGCTTTCCCTTCCCTATATTTTGTTCTAGTCACACAGAATGCCTTCTGTTATTTATAAGCAAGTTTGTGAATCAGAAACAACTCCAGGCTGAAAAGCACATCATTTAGTCTGGAATTATGATGGTAGAGATGAGGGCCTAGGACAAGAGACAGTAACCCCACCTTGGCTTTTAAAAGAGAAGGTAGAAAACAGCTAAATAAAGCTTTGTATTATATTTTTAGGATCCACTCCTAAAAATACTTGAAATTATCTAAATATTGTTGAATATTTTTACAAAAAGAAGTCTAAAACATGAAGATTTTCCACAGAGACCTAAGGCTCAGAGATGCAGTCACCATGTCAGGTCACTGGCACACAGTGAAAGACAAGTTTGTGAGATGAAAACAAATCTAATGGGTTTATTTTTAAACATAAGGATTTCATAATGAATACTCAGCAAGACAGCTGCAGCCTAAAATTCATCCAGGACTCAGCCAGGAATGGCTTCAAATAATAATTGCATACATGAAAAAATCCAGAACATTACTCAGTCTGCCTCTAGACTATGCATTTGGGATTATATATTTTGTTGTGTGTGTTATCTATAGCTAAACAGTATTTAAAGGTAGTTTAGAAAAATTAAAAAAAAAAAAGCCTCTGGAAGCACTAAGATTTTTGATTCCAGAAACATTCACCTACCACTCGAAAATGTCCATCTCTGGAAGTAAGGTAATGATTTAGAAACTTTTTCTTGCGGTATTTTCTCCTTCCAGCTCAATGGAAAGGTAGATTATTATTCTGTACTTGTTCAGTCAATATTGGAACTGAAATTATTTTATTTATCTATTTTAATTGCATTTACCCTACCTATACTGGTTAATTTAAGAACAGAGGGATAAAAGAAATTAACACTTTAATCTTCCTTGCATTGCTATTTAATCACTGTAAAATCATGGGGTAATAAACCAGTCTGTGGAGAAGCACACACACACACACACACACACACACACACACACACACATATACACACAAAAGAAAAAGTAAATAAGTTACAAAATGGAATAACAATTAGCATATTTTTAGACCATCATCTATTCTGGTAATAATCAGACTTAAAAAATTACAAGATTTCATTCATTCCCCAGACATATCTCTTTTCAAAATATAAACTTGGGTGTCACTAATTGAATTATACATTCTGCACAGAACAATACGAGGCTCTAATAGTAACACAGAAAGCAGGTATGAAACTAGAGATTCTGGTTATCTAAAACTAACTTAGTTCAGAACGTAAATTTTCAGATTGACAAGTGCAAGATTCATTCTCTATTTCTGTGCCCCACTGCATCTGAGTCCCTGAATGATCTCTAAAGAAAAAGCGTGAAGGAGCAGAACTGTGAGCCTATTTCAAGCCTATTTCAAGTACTGTAGGAGTTTGACAGTATTTCATTTTTCAACATATGCTAAAACACCGTGGGATGACTTTTAGCTTCTGCAGCTTCGTGCAGATAAATATGGCTAGATAGGATCTGGATGCTTCCTGCAGTCAGAGGGATGTAAGCACAGCACCAGCAGGTTCCTCTCTGCAGTGAGGTCATTACAGAGATCAGCAAGGTAGGAGCCCTCCATAACCAGTCATGGCAGCTGGAATCCAAGCACAAAGAAACAGAGACCATATTCAAGCTCATTTGCCCTGTCCACAAAAAAAGGGCTACCCAGGATCTGAATTGTACTTTACTATAGCAGGCCAGTTCACTCGGGGCCAATACCTCAAACACTGCTGGATGACTGATTTATGATGACTAACCAAAGATGTTTCATTTTTAATAAAGTCTGAAGAAATAATGAGAAAGGAAAAAAGAAAATTCCTGTTATGTGACCCAGTTCAAGCTTAACTCTGTCTATGCTATTCCTGCACACTGAACTTTTTGCTCCCATTTTGTTTCCTGTTCTTCTGCTCTGTTGGAGGCAGCTCTGTCAACCATCTCCAGCTGAGACCTTTTCAATTTCCATACTCCAAGGGCTCTTTTATATCTCCTCCTTTCAACAGAAGGAAACACAGGCAACAGACAGAATGTTTTTCTTCCCCTTTTATGACTGTTGCCATTTGGTCAACTGAGGTGGCACCGATAGCACAATAAAACCAATAGCATGAAACTTAACGGGTCCCACAATAGCATGCAAATTTTAAGAACATCAGGCTGGCCATTTCCATGGGGGAGTTCTTTCTGGATCTGGATTCTGGCTCTGAAAGCGGCCGTCAACAGATGTTCAGGGAGAGAGCATCAGAAAACTGTTCCAGTGAGAGGCAAGGCGCTGTTCAAAAACCTGGAGTTAGAGGCTGTGTCTGGACTGTTATGTCTGAAAAGTATCAATTCCCCTCCAGGGCTCATTTACTCCTCTGGTTTCCACGAGACTTTTCAAAGCCCTAGTGACAGTCAGGTAAATAAATATTATCCGCTTTTAACAGGCAGAAGAAAATGTGTTATATAATGTGTGCCAGATGTTGTGAAAACTAAGCAATTAACAGACCTAGTAGTGGTCTATGTGCCACTTGTGTATCTCATTTTGCCTTAAAGATCTTACAGTCTAGACAGATGGCACAAAATACTCCAGCAGAACAGAAGAGTGTATAGCCTGACACTTGGAGAAGTTTTGGGGTTGTTTTGGTTTAGTTTTTTTAATACAGGAGTAAGTAACTGCTTTCTTTTTCTTCTGTTTTAATGCTTTAGGCCTTCTGGTTCCTTGTAACTGATACAACACTGTTAGACCAAAATGCTTCCCTGTTTTACTTTCTCAGTACATTACCTTTCCAACATAAAATAGTTAGACATGGTTTTAAGCCATCAGCAGGAGATGAACCACTATAAAGGCCAGAAAGCAGTGCAATCCTCACTGCAGCCCAACCAATTAATCAGTAAAGTGAATATATTATTTTCTTATTCTTCAGTCATAAGTAAATTCTAAGGTATAAAAGAATCAAATACTATAATTTAGGCTAGGCTGGAAATCAGGTTTAAGCATGTTTAACCTTTCTACCTCTAAAAAGTAATTTCTACTTTCAGTTACTCCAAAAACAGACTTCTGGGATTTAAATACCAAGGACATTTAGGTGGGGTATGATATTTTGTCCTCCAATGAGGAAAGCTATGCAAACATACACAGATTATAGCAACCAAAAGCATTTTTCATGCTAATGAAATTTTCTTCCTTTATGCGCAAACAATATTTTCAACTTGAGTGTGTAAAAGAAAAAAAAACAAACAACAAAACAACAAGAATTTTATGATTTCATTTACCTAAGCAGTAATGTGTATCCAAAGGAAAACACGTAGTTTTACTGCTCTTTGAACTACTGTAAAATTTCTGACTTTTCCTTTCCAGTAGGCAAGTACATGAACATATATATCCATTTTAAACATCTGAAAGGACTTGCCACAGTTTTACCAAGCAGGTGAATCTTCTTGGAAGTACAGAACTTACAGTTTAAGCTCTAGAGATTAAAGTTTTGGAATGTATTAGCATGTGATAAAAGGGGTCAAGAACAAACCTTTTATATTCCCCCCATAACCAGTGTCACCTGCTCTCCTATAAAAGCCCTCAGTTTTCTTCTGCATTGCTTTGCAAATTTTATGTGAGTAGAATCTTTTCAATACATCTGAGGATTAATTAATACTGCCAGTTTACATCTAAAGCATAATATGCAATGTTTATAATTGTGCACTAGAGGTCTATCACTTTTTGGAAAGACAATTTATCCTACCAAAAGCACAATGCACTTAACTGTAGCAGTGCTGAGGAAAAATGCCAAAGGTATGAGAGTTGCCTGCAGTTGCTTGTATTCAGCTTTTCATATGACAGTTAATGGCAACCATAACTGCAAACCTCATTGCAATAATAGTTACAACTTACATATGGATTGAGAAAAAAAAAAAGTATCCGAATGTGTATTTCCAGCTAAGCAACAAAATAATTGCTGGCATCTGTGTTACATCTGTGTTTGCTCAAGAGATTTCAGATCTTCAAGTGCAACCAAACTTACTGTATTTAAACAAGCAAGCAAGACTCTCACCTTGGAAAGGGATAGAATATATTCATAATGTGCTTTTCACAGCACTCACAACAATCTCCCTCAGCAGGAGCCTCTCACCCATGGAAAAAAACAGTGGATAATATTTACACTGATTAATGTTTGTGCCTTCCCCGTTCCACTCACAAGAAATTCCCATTCTGCAGAGGATGACTTTAGGAAAATGATACGTCAGCTCCTTCATTTTTTTGAGCATTAGTGGTCATTTTGTCACCTGATTAGAATTATGTTTGAGAACACTGGATAAAAGGCATAACATTTTATTATCAGCAAACACAGCCTGCTTGAACTCCACCTGTTTTTAGCCTCTTGCGCTATTAATCAGCAGCATGGATCCCCACCAGGATAACAAGACCAAGCTCCTGACAGTCGCCAAACAAGAAATGGAACAGAAAGCACAGCGTGAGCAAACTGAAGGTGACAGCCATAATACAGGAAACAAAACAGACACGGAGAGAGCCTTGCTCTGCAGAACGAGCACAACACAAACTTTGCATGTTTACCTTCCCTGTAATAACTGTGAGCAAGTGATCAGAAACCAAAGGAGAAAAGCTTGTACTAAACTCAAAATTAGCTGATCAAAAGAAAAAAAAAAAAAAAAAGGAGTCTGGAGGAGTGTTAAATTAAAGCAAGAGTATTATTCAGTGCTTTGAGAGAAAGGATGATCACCCAGAAATTTGAAACCAAGGATCAAATTATCCATGTGTAAGAAGCCTAAGTGCTACAGCAGATTATTTTATGATTTTTAAGAAATGCTTAAAAAGTTAATTTGCTTTTAGTTGATAGTGAATGAAAAAAAATACTCAAAACTCAGTTTACTGTTGTTTAAAAAGACTTCATTGAGGGTCTTACCTCCATCTTACAGCTATATTACCTCCAGACTTTCCTGCATACTGGCTACATTTCATGGCACACATCATTTGTGCAAACTGAGATAAATAATAAAGAGAAAAATGGAAGATTTTACCTGAACTCTAGTAACTCTTTTCTTCATAAATACATAACCAAAATGCAAGCAATTTTGTGTTGAGCATTGTTTTCATCTTGTATTTTTTTTCATGCAAAGTTTGACTTCTAAAATAAAAATTAAAAGGGGTTTTCATTACCTTGTACAGTTTACTCCTAAACAGTCCTCACAAACAATATACTACTTGAATGAAACAACACCACATGCTAAGAATAGCAGAAATGAAACATTGAGGGTCATAAATGATACACATATTTTGAGCACAAGTCAGAAGGAGTCTTACCACAGGCTTCTGTCTTTAAACTGAATGTGCACTATACATTTTCCTGTCATCTTGGCATGAAAGGAGACTTTCAAAAGAAAAATTTCTAGTTAAGGCTTTTTTGTAAATGAAGTGTTTTAAAGCTCATCTTGATTTAATTAATCTGTATAGTTTTCAGGTGTGCAAGAAGTTAGATACCATAGATTCAACTACTTTTCACGCCAAGGGGAAAAATTACTAAATAAATAAAGAGATAAGTTCTCTGCTCTGCTAGAGAAAGAAATGCTTAATGAATCCAAGGTTATTTAAAATATTTACAATCTAAGTAAACCTTCACCAGTCACCCTAGAAAGTTCTTAAATTGCCAGGTGGCAATACATCTGCACACATCTTTTCCTCCAGAAAAAAAAGGATGTAGAGGGCATCTTTGCCATCTGTCACTTAACACCACCATCCTAATTGGCTAGGAATGTCTTTGTGAGTTCTTTGGTGCTAGGTTGCGTACTGGAATTCTGATAAATTACCCCAAATTGTGCACTTCATTAGCATGTATGTGTACTTCTCCCAAATCCCAAATTGGGTAATAATATCTGCATTTGATTATAGCACTTTTTATCCATGAAGAAGAGGGTCAACATGTCATCTGAAAGAGGTAACAGGATATCCAAGACTTTGAGAGGCCTTCTGAGCCCTCAGCTACTATATGCTTAAACTGAATTTCCTCTTCCCTTTCTGCTCACTGCACAGGGTGGAAAACAATATTCAAAATATTGAAATTACCACTGGAGGTTAACTCCTAAAACAACAGACTACAAGGGAAACGGAGTAGGAATGGACTGAATACATTATAGACAGCCTGGCTGCCTTAAGGAAGAAATTTTGTCTGACAGTGAGCCCCAGAGTTGTCATGGCACCATTGAAAATAAAAAGAACAATCACCTGCAACTCCTATGCTTACATTTCTTGGGCAGTAACAGGAGGTAGACTGCACACCAATGTCTTCTCAAAGCCCATTCCCTCCTCTTTTAGAAGAGAAAGCATCTACATTTGTATAAATATGTGCAAGTCAGCAGTAAGGACAATTTGCTTCAACAATAAAAGCCTCATGAACAACAGCTCAGTTTTTAGAGACTCTTCTACAAAAGAAGAGTAATTAAGACATTAACAAAAAAGTGCTGTCTCCCAGGCAGCTGCCACAACTCTGTAACCACCAGGCTTCAGGCCAGGGCAGCTTTGAGACAGTGTCCATTGTTCTGACAAATAATCTCCTCTGCTCTATTAACAAGGAAAATGCATCCAGGCTCATCCTGTTGGGCTGTTCCACAGCACAGGAGAGTGCAGCCTCCTCACACCTTCATGGTTACAGGAATAAACAGCAGTTCCTGAAATGGTAATTCCCCCTCAGAGTTAACCCAAAGGACAACCACAGGCCCTACAGAGCCCACAGGTCTCAGCCCTTGGCATTATATTACTGGACACCAATGTGGGAAAGCTGGAGAGGTTAAATTGCACTGAATTATCAGCAATGCAGGTAACTGCAATTGCTTCAGTTCAGACAGGAATGTTCTCCTACTGTTCTCACAGCCTGGCTGAAGTCAGCACTTGACTGAAGACCAGATGGCTAATCCCAAAGCCAGAAAAGAGGAAGGAAGTCTTTTGAAGAATATGCAATTTTTTCCATTAAAGTAGTGTGCAGAAGTTCCAATACAGAGAATAATGCTTTAACAGTGAGCCCCTTCCTAGCATGTCTCAGGGAAAATACACATTAATTGCACATTAGCATTTCTGTAAATTTAATTTCCAGATATTCATTAAATCAAACTTCTGAACGTTAGAGTGGTAGATGTGACCATGTAACCTTAAATAAAGTCTTACTCACTGAAGAGAGATTGAGAGAGAGATCTGGGGGAAAATGGTCTCCAAGTACATAATTAAAACACTATCACAGTGTATGTGTGCAAAGGCAGAAACTTAAAAATAGGTGGTTTTTTCCATCTTAAAGTGCCCAATGCTGCAGGCAAAGACTTGCCACATGGAAGAACTATTGCACAAAGAAGGTTAATGTTGTCCTGAGCTACATTTAGGGAGTGTTGTCAGTAGGTTGAAGGGGTGATCCTTCCTCTCTACTCAGCATTGGTGAGGCCACGCCTGGAGTACTGGGTCCACTGCTGTGCTCCGCAGAGCATGGACATACGGGAGAGAGTCCTACTAAAAGTCACAAGGATGATCAAGGGACTGGAGAATCTCTCCTGTGAGGAAAACTGAGGTAGCTGGGACTGTTCAGCCTGGAGAAGGCTTGGGGGAGATCTTTTCAATATATATATATATCTGCAGGGAGAGTGCAAGGATGGAGCTCTCCTCTCAGTGGTGCTCAGAAACAGGACCAGAGGTAAAGGGCACCAACTGAAGCACAGGAACATCAGGAAACACCAGGCAGCACTAGCACAGGTTGCCCGGAGAGACTGTGGCATATCCCCTGTTAGAGGTACTCAAAAGCCCACTGGACATGGTCTTGAGCTCCAGGCAGTCCTGCTTGAGACCATGGGTTGAACATGAGGACCTCAGGAGCTCCCTGCCAACCTCAACCATAGTGTAAAAAAAAGCTGACTCACCAGTTAAGCTGAACTCAAAGAAAATCACTTCAGAGTGCCCCCACAGAGTGTGGGTGTGTAACAAATGTGGCACAACAAATCCTCTTCAAATTCACACTTTTAACAATTCAGGTTATCTTGTTTATGTATGCACATGCAGAAAAACCCTAAGGAGCAATATTTTCATATTTGGGGGATCTGTTTTCTTTACTCTTGTTTTAAAGGAAAAAAAATCTAATTGTCTTCCAGTGTAGGAGATCCTGTGTATCAGTAGCTAAAGAGGCCCTTACCACAACCTGTAGGGCTATATCCTTTGCTAAGAGCAGTAGAAGATTGAGAGTCTGGCACTGCATCAAGCTGACCTTGAGCTGGGAATTAATTTCCAGTAATCCACTCTTTCCCCTCATGGTACTTTAACAGATTTTAGGCTTTCCTTCTGCAAGGACTGTTACTTCTGCAGAGCTTGTGTGCAGTTACACTTGGGTGTTATTCCATTTTGGAGATAAAAGTGATAACACTTTTAGAACAAAACATTTACTTCAACTAACTTTAGATTTCTGATTACATCAGCATAATTATTTCACAAATTGGAGTAGATGAGCAGTTTTGTACAGTCATTTTAAAAACACCAAAAAGCACATAATTGTGTACATTTCTTAAAAACATTTTCTACCTCAAGTTAAAAACTACATACATGAATTTAAGCTAAAGCAAAATGAAAGGCATGTGCCAGGTAGTACAAGAGATGATCAGCACAGACATTAACCAGGTAAATGTTGCAAAAAGTATAAAACAATATCTTAGTAAATACTCCTTATTTGCTAACCTATTTTATTTTAAATGGTATACATGTCAATAAAAACCTTCATTATTTGAAAATGGAAGCATAATTTTCCAGTTGAAAGCATTCATTCAGTTTTTCTTTATATCTGTTAGTATAAATTCTCTTAACTCATTTTCAATAATGAGAAAGCAAATGCACATAACTAAAAGCATATCACTACTTCAGTTTTAAGACTGCTCAAGGAAAAGGGACATCACACTTAGGGGGATTCCAAGTTGTCAGCAGTGCCTTATTTTTCACAGCTAATTCTTTGCCAAGGCATTTAGAGCAAGCTTGCTATTTTGCACATCACTAACACCCACCCATCCTTCACATTTCCCTCCACTAGTGCCCTTTTGTATTATACATCAAAGCACAGACCTCTTAAATGCCATGTTGGGAAAAAAAAAAAGAGGTACCCTAATGTTACTTACATTCCATCATATTGTTACTCCTTGCTTTTACTTGTAATTTTCTTTGAATCCCCTATTGATGTGACACACTGGGACGTGGACACACTACAGATGCAGCACGATGCATAGGAGTGTATGGCTCCACTTTCAGCACAAAATGTTTTTAGAAGATATCCAAGTTCATTGACTCAGTGTTTCTCACTAGGAGGCTGTTTGAACACTGGTTTTCTTGGCTTTCTCATGCCATTTTCCCTGCATCCCTGCTCTGAAGCCAAGGAGTGTTTTCTTAAAGCCCCTGAGCTGTGGGCACTGGGCTGAAGTAATACATGTTGGATTGTTCCCTTCATTCTGCCTTCAAATATTCTGAGCTGGAAGAGGCCCACAAGGATCACTGAAGTACAGCTCCTGGCCCAGCGCAGGACAGCCCCAAGAATCACACTGTGTGTCTGACAGCGTTGTCCAAATAACCGAAAACACACTCCTAGGTGTGAGGAACCAGAGTAACCTAACAAGGATGACACAGTAACAAGAGAGAAAAGGACAGAGGGCAAAATAAAAATAATCCTAGTAATTTTAGACAATAATAATATGTAACCAAGAATTTTAAAATCTCTTAAAAACTGTTGGCAGAAAATATTCATAGCTGATAGAAATTGTGACTAGATCTGATGACCTCTTAACACCTGACAAGTTAATAGAGTCATTTGCAACCCATTACCAGCTCCAGCCACTTTCATTTTCTAAGAAAAAATACCTGTCCTGGATCAAATCTTTCTATGACATTAGAATATAGTCAATCCTTGATGATGAGTAGCCTTGAGGAGATTAGACTGTGGCTCTGTCTCAGGAAGAAGAGAACATAATTATCTGCAGAGATGGAGAGAAGAAAAGAAACTCTGGAGAATGACAACTCCATGAGCACTTAATACCTGCAGAGAGTGGCATGAGCACAGCCCTGACTACTCATTCCTGCCTCTCACCTCTGGCTAGTTCTAGCTGGGACTAGTGTTCCCAGCCTCAGAGGAGAGGGCAGGATGAGGACAGCCCAGCAGGAGAGATGATTTCCAGCTCAGGAGAAGGCAGATGTGCCAGACAGCTTGTTCGGCATCAGGGGAACTTTGTGCTATCTTAAAATGCACATGGAACTGCCCTGTTAATATTTGTATAGTTGCCAAAACTGAAGAGTACTGTCTTGTTCTGTAGTCCACTTCCTATAAAACCTTGGAATTCTGCAGGAAGAGGATTCAGAAGTACTATTCCAAGTACCGGACTGCAGGTTGTGGCCAAACTTAAAACTGAAGCCCAATTCAGCACCCATATTCCTTCCAAATTGCTATCACTACTGAAAGCCCTGTGCCTTCCTGCTGTTTGCCACAGGCTGATCTTCATTCCCATGGAAAGATTGCTTTTTCCAGACCAGCTCTTGTGCTTAAATATTGTTATCAAGCATTACTGAATCAATTATCATTTCCAAATCAGGGTGATACCTTGCAGTAGATATATTTGTCTAGTTTAGCTGCCATTGTTACTCTTTCAAGACAGTGACAATTCAAAATAATGATCAATCTTAGTCCCAAGTATTTTCATTACTCTGTGTAGTTTTGTCAAGTTTGGTACTACATATAAAGAATATAGGTTTTTATGTTAAAGCAAACATACGTGTACTCTGCAAAGTAATAGGAATTTTGCTGTTTCAAATAACTGAGGACAAATCTCGTTCCCAGTTTCTTAAAAAGTTTGTCTAGAACTCCCTGCACACTCCCTGGCTCAGATGAAACCTTGTCAAAAATTTCAAAATTATGTCTTTTTGAGATAAAAAGCTTTAAGTTACACTAGCTTACACTAGACAGGCAAAACCCACAAGGTTATCCAAGGAGGCTTAGGTCGAATCAGGAAAAACAAGAAACTGGAGAGTGGGTTGGGGCTGTTCACCCTGGAGAAGAAAAGGCTCCAGGGAGCCCTTATGGCACCTTCCAGTACATAAAGGGGTTACAAGAGAGCTGGAGAGGAAGTTTTTAAGGGCATGTAGTGACAGGACAAGGGGGAATGGCCTCAAGCTGGAGGAGGGCAGGTTTAGATTAGATATTAGGAAAAAATTCTTGGCTGTGAGGATGGTGGGACACTGGCACAGGTTTCCCAGAGAAGCTGTGGCTGCCCCATCTGTGGCAGTGTTCAAGGCCAGGCTGGATGGGGCTTTGAGCAATCTGGGCTAGGGGAAAGTGTCCCTGCCCATGGCAGGGGCATGGGATGAGATGGTCGTTATGGTCCCTTTCAACCCAAATTATTCCATGATTCTAGGATGATTACTAATGCAGCCAACCCATCAGATTTTATTGCCAGCAATGAAATATGAGTTAACCACTGTTCAAGATTATGGAAGAAATCCGTAAAACATGATCGGGAGCAGAGAAAAAATTACTTTGAAATCGTCTCATAATATTTCCAACTTTTGCAGTTCCGAGTCAATACTGTTTACAATCCTATTTAAATATTTTAAGATGTTACCTCATTTCTACTTTTGTATTCATTTGAATGAAATTTCTAAATTTCTAACATAACATGGCATGTCTCTTTACCATTTCTCTTTGGAAACTATGATTAAAAGTTATTTCATGGAAAAGCAGGTAATAATTTAAAGAATGTATTTTAATGGCATTCTATAATGTAAAGACTAAAAGATATATGTTCAAAGGGAAAAGTAACTGGACATTGAATAACTACAGCAACATGAGAAGAATTCAAGATTAGAGGAACAAACATTGAATGAAACAGAATGACAGAATGAATTACAGCCTAGGCCTTAATTTTGACCAAAATGCTAAACTCAATTTTAAAATGGTCACATAATTTCTGTCAAAATTAAACATTATTCCAAATCTAGAAACCTGAATAAACAAGTTAGAGTGACAGTATTAGCACATTTATAAACCTCAAAATTCCCAGTGTGCAGACAGAAGAAATTGCTTTTTGTCCACTCTGATTTATCTCAGTGATGAGTCTGGAGCAGTTTTGCTTTAAAAGCCATTCAGTAACCAAATGTGACATTCACAAAACTGCAAGATGAATGATAACTGCTTCCTGCAAGAGGGTAGTGCTTTACCTCATCTCTGTATTTCCATTAAATTCAACAACTAAACATCATGCATCCACAGGACAAATTTAAAAGAAAGAGAAATATGTCACCTGACTGGTGATACAGGTGAACAGAAGACAGAATTGTCTTATAGCTGTGGATTCCGAGAGATACTAAATAGCACTGTGTCATAATATCCTTAGTAAGGGATAATATAAGACACTGAATGTATGCATAGAGAATGAAGAATACATTTTTCTCCTGGGATGCTTGTAAATATTTAAAGTTAGTGAAAAGACACAGTGAATTATTGGTGATTGTCAGAGGAACAGAGGAGGAATTTTTCTCACCAGTAAATCACTGCTCTTTCTGCCAAGAAGGAATCAGTTATTCCAAACTGCTACATCTCAGCTGCTCTTACTTGTCACTGTGATGTATCTCCACTTTGAAAAAAGTTTCTAAGTACAAAATTCATGCTACTTTGTAATTAATGCAGTTTATTCCTTAAGCTCAGGCCCTGTGATGATGAAAGGGAACATTGCAAAGCAGAAAACTGAATCCTTTGGGATGGGACAGGTAAGGAGGACTGAGAGCATCTGGTATCCTGCCACAGATGTGTTCCCTGGGGTGATCAAACCTCAACCAGAGCTGAAAATGAGAGCTAAAAAAATCCCAGACGACCTCACTTCAGAAGCAACTGGTATATATCAGCATAGTTAAAACCTCGACTTTCAAAGCTGGCAGCTCTGCTCCAGGCTATATGAAAAAATGAGCTACTGAAGAAAAAAAAAAAAAAAAACAGAAAAAATAATATGAATTGAACCTAACATACAGTGGAAAGAGAAGCAAAATATTCTGGAAAATAAATTAAAAAGTTTTCTAGATTTTTTTACATTTTTCAGTATAAAAATAAAATTATAATCATGATTTAATTAATATTATTGAAAATTTATTACTCATATTAATAAATCTTATCATAAGCATAATTAAACAAAAAATTAGACTCTCCAAAATAAAATAAGACTTTCATGGTGACAGTATTTCTTTACACTTAAAAAGTCAGCTTTTTTATGATCAAACTTTTTCCAGAGCTATATTCCCATTCACTTCCATTCAAAAGCCTCACAGGTTATAAGAGCTTTTTTAACCTCAACCATTCTGTCTGTGTCAAGCTTTTCCAACCTACAGCAATTAAAAAAATTCTACTCAAAAAGCACACACTTACTGTTTCCTACTTTTTCCAATTATCAGCAAATTTGGAGATTTAGTACCACAGTAGTTTATGCAAGAGCATCATCTCATTAATTTCCAATTTAATTTTTCAGAGTATATCACATTCATCACTTTTTAGTTAGCATTAGTATCTATGTGTAATCTCATGAACAATTACTCTTTTGTTATTACTCTAATGCAGTAATTAAACAAAAAAAATAAACAAAAACCCCCACAGAGTAACATGCTCAATTTGTATAAATGATCTTAAAAGTCTTCTTCCCAGCATTGAAATGAGTTGAAATTTTCCACTCATCTTGATGCCTATAAAATTGGATTTGGGTAGAACTGCCCTCCAAACTCAGGCAGTTAATCAATATCCTCTGCCCCACAGCACTATTTATTTTAGAGCTGATTTACTTTAACATTATAAGCAAGATAATAAAGAAGCTTCAATGCACGAGTTTTCATGGGAACCATATCTGTTTCCTATTGATTAGAAAACCTTTGTTACCCTTAATTTTCTTCCCCACAGAAAAGGTAAAATAATAAAATATTTCTAGATTTCAGCAAATTCCAAAAGTTTATTTGACGTTAGGGCAAACTTAGAGTAGATTAACTAAATGTAGAATATAAGTGCTGTTATTCGACACAGAGTTTAGATGAATGGGAATTAATTTCTCCTTCTAGATATTATGACTAGGGAACAAAATCTTAGACTTAGGCTACTAGGTTCCATAAACACATGTTATGGTCAAATAAGTCAATCCAGAAAAACCAGTGAAAGGATTCAGCTTTTTCTCCAGCTGGAGGAGGGGAGTGTGTAAGACAGAAGGCTTAAAAATTCCCAAGTGGCATGGAAAACATAAATATAAACATGAAGAACTAAGTTCACCATCCTGTCAACACACAAGGACACTTTTTAAAAAAAATTGCTCTTATAATATGCTAGAAATAGTACCCAAGAATGTGATATAATCTTTGATTTAGGACTCCCTGAGCTGAAAATTTCTGAAGGCTGGGAAAGTGTACCAGAGAAATGCAACTATATGCTTGCCCTATTCTTTTGTTTTCTTTTAGGTAAATTTTAGAGGCAAACAGTAATACAGGCAAGTGTTAAATGCAAGAGAGAATGTATGGGCTGTGTGGATCCTGAGCGTGGCCTAGAACAGCTCTTATCAGGTTCACTGGCAGGTAGCAACGTTCCATGGCTAAAAATAGGACCAAGGTTAAACTGAAGAAAATACAAGCCAAAAATAGATCCAGGAGTTTCCATGGGATATTCAGTTCCAGGTACTATTTCTCTGTAGCATGTGGGTATGGACGTTCAACTGGATACAGGCACTGGAGTGAAGGGATTTACATTTTGATTTTTAAAAATAGTCAGTAGGGTGACCGAGGTATTTTGGGAATAACTCTAAATCCTTTGCTTATAACACAAACATTGCAGAAGCTTCCTGCGATGAATTTGACTGAAAAAGGCATATTCTGACAAAGAACGGAGTAGCTGTGATGGGTGACCAGTAGACACAAAAGTCAATATCTGTTCAGTTCACTCTAACTTAACTCCCCACATTTGATCAGCCTAAAAGCCCTCTGGCCTTGGCAGATCCTGTTGACTACAATGGGAGCTTAGGTAACTAATCCATGTATAGACACCTACATGGAGACCTCTAACGTGGGCGTCATAATCTGAAGCTGAATCCAGCCACATGTAATTCAAATGTGCCTTGATTATTCATATTTAAGTAATGCATATTATAATGCTTTTATGATTTTATTATCTTCCAGCCAGGCTTGAATTGCTGACCCCATTTAGCTTTCCAGTTAATAGCTGTTTGATGATTTGCCAAAACCAAAATCATGTGTACAGATTATTCTTTGCTGAATTGATTGATTCAGGACTTCTTTTCAAGATCATGTCTGCCCCATTTGCAGATGTTCTCTTCTTCTTAATAGGGACAGAAGAACTGACAGGACTTGTTAGGAAATTCATATCACTTCTCTTCTATTATTCCAGTCTGCAGCTTGTCTGAAAACTTGCTGCTTCTATTCATTTTTTTAGTCAGAACCAATAAATCCTACACTTCACCCAATTTTTATTTTCAGATAGGATTTTCAAAGAGACCTAAAGGATTAGGCTTCTCAGCTCTTATTAGAAGTCACTGGGAGCTGGGCTTTTAACTCTTTGAAACTTGTTATCTTGCTCCTGTAAGCTTTCACCTTCTGCAGCCCTGACTCCATACAGACAGCAGGTAATCACTGACACGAAGCAAGGTTTAAAGGACTGTTTTTAAATCAAGGAGCTACTTACCTGACCACAACCAAAGCTGATGTCTGTACCATTACAACCTTGCTATCAAGTCTTATGATTCCTCAGTACATAACTTCAAATGTCGAGATAACTCTGGGATGCTGCTACTTGTTCTTTCAGGCTGCTTCTAAAAATAAATGAAATGGGCCAGCAACAGTTCTCTGACTCTGGTATTGATTAGCACAGCATGGCTTACATCCATTTGGCTGACTTCTTTCACGCTTCTCTGTCTCCTTTCCCTCCAAAACAGAACTGCTGGATCCTACCTGCCTCTTTGCAGTGGTCTTTGGCCCATAATATATCCCCAGTCCTTGCTATTGCCTGGCTATTGTCTGAAAAAGTGCTTATTTAACACTCCAAACTCTGCCATGGACATGACCACGTTAGCAATTCAGCAGGATGTGCTCAGGCCCAGATTCTGTCCAGGATTAGTTTATTAAAAAAGACATATCCTTACGTTTCTAGAGGATGATGCATTTTGGGTGACAGTTAGACTCTTTTTGCCTGGACCTGTAAGAAGAAGTAGACTCTTGATGGATGCATTTCACTGATGATTTTTTTTTTCCCAGAGCAATTATATTCTTCCCTGGGGAAGTAGCTTTCTCTGTCCTTTCTTAGCCTGAAGATGTAATGAAATTCTCTGAAAATGGAGAAACCACTCAAAAATTACTTAGTCATCTCTTCAGTGTGGCTGAAGGATTGGCAGTGTGAGTTCCATAAGACAACCTTAACAAACCCCTTAACAAAAATAGTTTGAGAGGTGTCTATTTCATTCCCCATCACAGTATGAGTGTCAAAGCTAAAAGATGAAGACCTACAGTCTCAACTACCTGGAAGCGTAACTAAAACTTTGAGACAGGTACCAAATCCAGATGGGATAGGTTTTAGACTTGTTTTTTCTCAGCTCCCAATTACTGATGTGTATTTCCAGTCTTAAGAATCCCATGTCTATCAGGAACTTCTTGTTCCTTGTTTGAAAACTCTGTTGCCTAAACCAAAGTTCCTAGCCCAAATGCTTCATTTATATGCATTTCTTGCACAGATGGTCCTAACAGTGACTGAGTTCTTCAGATCTGGACTTCAATATTTTTGCTGCCTTTTCTTGCCTAATTCAGATATCATTTCCACTTTTCCTATGCTATTTTCATTCTCAGTCCCTTCATATTTCTCTGGTTTCAATTCTCTCATTTTGAAACCATCAATCATTCCTTAAACAACATACTGCTTAATCTCATGTCCTTCCTTTCACCTCTTCTTTCTTTAACTTTTTGGGGGTTCCTTGTCTTAGGTTTGTTATCTGTCTCTTCTTCGATACATTAATAATAGTCACCTGTTACTTTAATTCTTTCTGATTTTCTCCTTCACTCAATCTTCTTTAGATACCCAAATCGTGTATTTTATATGTGAACTCTTTCTTATGCAAACCACCCTTTTACTGTGATGTTCTTAGGGCTTTGAGTTCTCTCCCCTCCTAAGAAGCAAGACAGTTCCAGGCCAGCTCACTGTTTGCAGTTGTTATGGAAAAAAGAGCTGGAACTGGGGAATCCCCACCCTGTGTCTTGGGAGCTGCTGTTGAGACCCTCGTCCCTCAGCCTGAGCTTTCTGCAGCTCTGTTGCCATCACATCAGTGTCTGGGCATTCACCCCGTTGATCCAGACCCTGACCCAGACCTTCAGATTTAATAGCCCAGCCTGATCTCAAGGCTTTCTCACCGCTATGGGCTTGCTGTGGCTACATCCAGGTGAGGTCACCAACCTGTCCTGAGTGCCTTGCTCAGGTGTGGTGGCACTGGGCCTCTGTCACTGTGGCTACTGCCCGTGTCACCATCCCCAGCCGCTGGCTCACTTTCCTTTAGGGAGCAGACTGCCTTTGCTCTTCCCTGGCAGGTTCTCCCTGAGCCATTTTTTATTCAGACTTTTACTTCTGCTGAAATAGCACTTGGCTTTTATCATCTGAGAGACAAATGCATTCGAAAAGCTCTTGCTTCTTTCATTATTGTTCTTTACTTAACTACTTTATTTAGATAGTGTGTATCAATTTCACCTTTTATATATAAGAAGATTTGGCTTTTGTAATCATACAAAATATTTATTTTCTCTTTTAGCAATCTTTCAGGAAATACAGGGATTATAATCTCTTTCTTTTATTAACAGGCATCTCCCAAGAGTCTAGCAATTTCCTTTGTAGCACTTTTTTGTACTCTCCTTCTTTCACATGCCTTTCCTAAAGAGGCTTTCCTCTTCAAAGTTACAGTTTCTATTATTAAATTGAAAACATGCCTTTCCAGTTTTTCTACAATATCTTTACTCTTTCTTCCTTATTTAGTTCTATTAACTCTATTCCATGGAGACAAATATTTGAACAAAAACATAAACTGAGAAAATCCCAGTCTTGTTCAATTGTTACCTGTATTTACTACTACTTAGAAGTTACTTTCTATACAACTGCACCCTTATAATTTAAATACAAAAATATACTTTGAGATCTGGACTTGGTAGGAACTGTTCAGTCATTTCTCACTGTTAGAAATACTTTTCTGCTTCCTGTTTTTTACATTTTTCCATATTTTCACCATTTGAAGGCTATTTCAATGACTTCTATTCCATTTAATGTCCTTTCAAAAGACTGTGTGTTCACCAACTTTGTTGCAAAAGCTATTTCATTGTCACGCCCTTCTGCTGTTCTGATCTAATCTTTTCATTAAAAAAAAAAAAAAAAGGAAATATTAGATCACAATTTCTTAAAAATCACCGAATGATTTGGGTTGGAAGGGATGCTAAAGACCATCTCGTTCCAACCCTCCTGCTATAGGCAGGGACACCTCCCACTAGACCACATCTCCATACGACCTGGTCTTGGACACTTCCAGGGATTGGGCATCAACAGCTTCCCTGGGCAACCTGTGCCAGTGTCTCACCACCCTCACAGCCAAGAATTTATTCTTAATATTTACTCTAAACTTGTCCTCCTTCAGCTTATGGTGATTCTCCCTTGTCCTGTCACTACATGCCCTCAAAAAAGTCACCCTCCAGCTCCCTTGTAGCCCCTTTATGTACTGGAAGGTGCCATAAGGGCTTCCCAGAGCCTTCTCTTCTCCAGCCTGAACAGGCCCAAGTCTCCCAGCCTATCTCCACAGCAGAGGTGCTCCAGTCCTCTGATCATCTTCGTGGCCTCCTCTGGACTACAACAGGTCCATCTTTTTCTTGTTTTGGGCTCCCTAGAGCTGGATGCAGCACTGCAGGTGGGATCTCACCAGAGCACAGTAGAGGGGCACAGTCACCTCTCTCAAGCTGTTGGTCACTCCACTTTTGACGCAGCCCAGGATGCTGCTGGCAATTAGATGCAGGCATCTAGTTGTTTACTCCCCCTGAAAGCTTCAATGGTTCTCTAAAGCCTGTCCTGTCCTTTCACGTCCAGGAACACATTATTCTCCTTCATAAGTTTATTATGGAGAATGCAGAATACCTATGCAAAAATGAGACTAAATTAGACAGTACGTGTGATTTTAGTTTTTTTCAAACAAGTTCTTTGTTTCACAACACAAAGGTTGCAAAAAAAAGTATTCTGTTAATTTGGCCCTTGGAATAAAACATTATTAAGAACATTTACTGTCAGTGATTCAATCTTTTTATGAAAGAATTTATGATCTGCATTTGTGTAAAACCCTTTGAGTCATTCAGCTGATGGCTACTTTCCAAAATACTGAAATTAGTCACCACAAATCTACTGCAGTGACAGAAATATAAGTTTTGAATAATGGATTTAAGAAGCCTATATTACATTTTGGTTCATAAGATGTATTACCATAAAAGAGACGTGTGCAGAACAGCAAGCTCCCAGAACTCATCAACAGGGTGACAAATGACACAAGAAATTTAGGGTTCTCTTGAGTTTCAGAAGTCAGTTGGGATCCAGTTTAGAAAAAGTCAGTCTTCTGATCACAAAAATCTAATCTTTAACACCAGAATTATTACTGCATTCAAAGGGGAAAATATTTGAAAGCCTTCATCTATTTGGTGACAAATTAAACATTTTCTCGATGAGCAAAAGTAACAGAGGATGCAGTACCTTCTTTTCATTTTCTACACTTCTACTTTCTCCTTATTCCGGTATTTCAACCTTCTACCACGTTCTGCATATTAAATACAGGCCAAAGGAAGGCAAAGGAGGACAACCCTTAACCCAACCCAAGGGTTTCCTTATCTTTGTCAGCTCCAAGCAGAAATTATAGATTGTTTTCTGAATACAACAAGGGGAGAAGGAACTGAGAGAAACTTTGGTAGACCAGAAGGAAAATGTTGAGCATCTCATGAGCAGGAGCAGCCCTGGGGGAGCAGAACAGGGTTACTGTTAATATTCTTACTGCCTGTGGTGTTCCAGAATTCAGCAAGGCAGTTTTAGGCAACACTCCTAAATTTACTTAATGCTGCCACTAATTCACAGCAAAGCACAGAGCAATGTCCATCATGAGAATTTGTGGCCTTATCACTATGATGGATCAGCCTCTCAAACTTTTTAATATGGGAGAGTTGTACTGGCATTGGGGTGGATGGAGGATGTGGGAGGCACAGAGACCAGAAGACAGCAGAAAAAGTAATTTTTTCCCCAAGGGTGGAGAAAAATATAAAACCTATTGGGTAAAATATCCCTCTTTTCAGTAAGTCTTAAGTAAATAGCCATGGATCTCACCTGTAAATCATATGGTGGCAATCATGAGGAGAAACACGGCTCGTGTTGCCACTTTCACAGGGGTTTATTTCATTGGCATAATGGGAGATGCACATTTCTGGCAACAAGAGTGGTGAAATATATTCTGAATCAGAACAGTACTGCCAATCTGACAGTATAATTAGCATTATGTCCCTTTTCCATTGTCATCTCTGTATTTGGGCAGTAAGATAACTAGAAACATTACATAGCTAGACTCCTCACTCTACAACGAGATCTAAATATCTTAAATGAAGTGGGAGGAGGAGGTTCTTCTGCTTATATTGGGGGTTTTTTTGAGAATTTGCTAAATTTTTCATTTCAACAATCTTTTTCAATCCACATATATCAGTAACAATAAAAAAACATCTGGAATACCATTGGTCTTAGTCAAGTATTATGAAAAAATTAGTAAAAAAATCACAAGAATATTGTAAAACAAAAAAAAGATAGGGATTTGGAAATTTTGTATTTTAAAAAGTAATATCTATCATTTCAAGACATGAAGTCTCTAACTGTACACTGAAGAACCTGTCTACCCTGCACAAATAAGACAAATATAAACTCATTACTCTTTGCTGGCCTTTGGAGGACTTACGTATTTGAGAAGTTTTTTAATATAGGCTTACAAGCACTGCCATAAATTATTCAGAGTTTGATTTTATATTGGATTTGTTCCACAATGCAATGATCAATCTGGGCTCCTTTCAAAAATGAGAATGGCCCTTTCTGTGAAACACAGAAGTTAATAAATCCTGGTTTAATTGTCTATAGTCTGTCACTGTGGGTCAGACACTGGGTCAGACACTTGGTTTATTAGTGCAGACTCTAATCACTGAGATATTATTCCACATATTCCAGAACCAGTTTCTCAGTTCATTTTTAGTTTTTTATTTAATGAGATACAGAAGACCTTTCATTTGTATCAATTATTCTGTAAGTCCACTGGCTTGCAGGTTTTGCACAGGATTTCATCGTTAGCAGATAATTGCAACTAACTCTTCCTTTCTGCCATATTGCTCTTCTGTTCTCCCTGTAGTCATAGAAATACACTTTATTTGACACCTACTTCACTTCCACAACTGTTTTAATATTAAATACCTTCCTAATTTTTAGTGAATTAAGAACAGTCTATTTTGCTCAGGAGATAGCTTGCCTATTGAACAGTATGGTGGAAGAAAATAAATGACTATGCCTTCCAGCTAAGAATAGATGGTATCTCATGTATCTGAAGGAAATGTGTCAGTAATACTATTATTGCTAAAATAAGAAAAACTTGTTTTCAGGAAACAACACATAGGCAAAAATATTCCTTATCAATTTTAATGAGATGTTGCAATATACATCAACATTTCTCTTCTTAAACACTTGGAGATTTTTCTATTTGTTTTCCAGTACTCTGATAATCTTAATATTTTTTACTACATTCTTTTCAGTCTATTTTCCCTCTACCCTCACACTCCTCTTTGTATTGTTCTGAGCTTGCCCTCTCTCATCATCTGACCAGTCCTTCCAAAACTTGCTTTATTTGAAGTTGACTATAACATTCTTGAAATAGGCATTCAACAGTCAATTAATAGAATAGAATAGAATAGAATAGAATAGAATAGAATAGAATAGAATAGAATAGTTCAGTGGGAAGGGACCAACAAAAATCACCTAATCCAATTGTCTAAATGCAACTGCAACATGCATCTTAGCACACAGTTGCCAATTAAGCTTTTAATATCTCTAAATATGGAGATTACTCTAAATCACAGTCAATATCCACATTAAAACCTTCAGGTAAAAACTTTTTTTTTGTTTACTGTAAGTTAAACTTAAAACAGAAATGGAGCAACACCTGAGAACAATATTCTTTCCAGCTTCAGGAGCAAAGGCAGCCCGTCTGAATTAGGAAGCTCCATGTCTGCCATGGATATCACACAAAAGTGGTTGGATTTAGCAGAGGGTATAGACTCCTTCATCCCTTCAAGTAATCTGTACCTCATAGCAGTGCCAAAATCCTTAACAGGAAAACAAATGTAATGTAACAGAAGCAAGAGAATGAGAGCATCAGGAAAGCAAGAAAAATCTTCTTAAAAATAATAAAGGATTATGATGAAAGTTCCTTTGGGAACTTGTAGTTTAGGTATTACTGTGCTTGCACCAGCATAATCCTCATTCACATTTATTTTGGAAAGATCTCAGAACTCACCATGCAGCATTTATTGATTTTGAACCTCTCTAAGCTAAAGGAATTTTGCAGAGCTCTGTTCACTGAAGTGGATGGCAACTAATTTAAATAGAATATAAATACATTCCAGAGATTTCTACGGCAGCTGGGTAAAACTGAATGAAACTTTAAACCAGTCCAGTTTTACTGGAGGGATGGTGCTCATTTTCTCCAGTTTATCCACTTATCCATGTGTAATTCAGATTAGTGGTGTATATATATAATCTCCATGTGGTCCAGAAGCACTTCAGAGAAGTATTCATCACGACAAGTAGACCAAAATTGTGTTCATGAGCTGCCTTCCATCCAGCATTCCCACATAATCGTTTTGCACAAATCATTTCAATGACCTGTGCGACTTTAGGGCATATAAAGCTATAAATCTTCTATTTTTCCTCAAAGTCTCTAAGCATTCCTGGCTGCCTGGAAAAGGCATGGGATTCCCAAGATTTTCACATGAGTCTTGGTCAGTAATTTGATTAATTTTGCAGTTGTTTGCTTTCAGGTTGTTTCTTTTAAGTGGAAAATTACTGAAAAAACCCTACATTCACTCACAATTTATTACAGATACCACCTTTATCTGCCTTATCCTCAAGTCTTATTTACCTTGAACTATAATAAAAATGTTGACGAAGTTGGGGATATGTCTGTGATGCATTTCTCTTTTAGGTATATTGTTGGTTATTTTTATACAACCATTCAAACATACTTAAAAGTTCTCACCTGTTTTTAAACTATACAGGTGTGGGCCAGCCCTCTGCTGTCTTATTCCAAAATAAGTCAGACCCTCTCAGAGAAAAAAAAGGCCATTCTGCTTCTATCTGATGCTCTGGCCTTTTGCTCAAGTCCTGGTATGTAAGATAAGCAGTCTTTTCATTAAGGTTCCTATTTTCCAGTGAGCTTCCTTATACTCCTGAGCCAACAGGACTCCTGTCTTCTCCTTGGATACAGTCCAAAGCATTAACAATGATTGCTGAAGTTTGCTTAATACCTCAGTAAATAAACAAGTTTTATGTTCTACCTCCTATGGTTGTCAGCCACGGTTTGTCTTCCCAGACACCAATGTACCAGCAATAGGATTTAGCTGCTGCTTTGGAAGAGGTGAAACTGTGAATATCTCTCCAGAAAAACAGTTAATCAGGGTGTCCTTACTCGTGTGACAGGCTTAGCACTGTTTTACTCTGGCATTTCACTGCGAACTCTCTATTTCCTGAGCAAAATAGACCATATTAATTCTAATAAATCATTGTTATTGTCTTCTGCTCTCTTACTAAGCCATATAAATTAACTCATGCACACAATTTTTTCATATTAGTAGTAGTGGGTAAGAAAGACAAACTGTTTTAGATTCCAAAGGCGAACCACAGGATGATTTGTTCACATTGATTAAATTAAAACCTGAATCTCGAGGATCTTTTATAATTAACTATGTGATTTATACAGACTGGTCTATTAGGTTCTTTATTTTCACTGCATTTATTTCTTTCACTTGTATACACTTCGGGTCCAACACAGCATGTGTGCATTTTAACTGATCAGACATGCCTAATGGCTCTTTGGAGTTTAGTTTTAATTTTTCATTTTAAATTGTGTGGTTTTTCCCAGTTGTTATGCAATGATTTAAAATTGATTCATTAAAATGGACATTTTCTCGTGCAACTGCTGCTTTTGTATTTGACTGGACATATTTGAAGGGCTTTTTCAGCTCAACAGTTCTGTGCTTCCCCAGCAAGGAAGCTAAGAATGGTTTCCAGTTTGGAATCACAGACACATCACGTATGTCAATGTTGATCTTTTCAACCCGTTGCTAATAAAGCCTAAAAAGAAAAAAAACGTGTAAAGATAAGAGATGGAAAAACCTACATCTGTGGAAAAATAAACCTTTTCTAAATGCCCAGCCAGATCTGCATCTTCATTACCACTGCATCACTGAGAGCAGACATTAAATCATAAATTGGCTCTAGTAAGATGCTCAGCACTTTCTGTCCAAAGATAAATGCAGCTTCCCAGTGATTTCAGAAAGGGTGGAATCTGTGAGAGTACTCTGATCTAGTTGGATGAGGAGAAATAGAGGAGACTAAAGAAGAGCTAGTAGTCTTGCTATTTTTAATATAATCACTGAAGGCATATTTTTCATTACAATCCCCAATAAGGATGGACATTTTACTATCTTACATTCCTAAGAGAACCAGTGCAATCTTACAATTCTTCTAATCCATTTTACAGGTAGTAAAGAAAGACTGACAAATCCCCTATCACAGAGATTATAAACAGTCAGTCTGCTACATATTTACTATGGAATAGCAACAAAGACACTTGCTGAGATCATTCAACATCTGCCAACTAGTTAAAACTAAATCACAAGAGGCTTTCTGGGTATTTTAGCCTTTCAAGTAGGAATCTAAAATCTATGCAAAGCAGTCTGTCTCACATTGCTTTTGTATTAGATCTCACACCACAACAGACTGTATTTTGCACTTTATTCTTAAAAAAAAAAAAAATCCAAAACATAAAGCTGTATCAAAATCCATCTAAAAATTTCCTCCTTAAGAAAAAGAGAATGGATAGTCCAAACTGCTAATTCTGGCTTTCTATATCTTATCAGTGTCTCTCACTCCAAGATGAAAGGAAGCATTCGAATTCCTGTAGGAAGAGGAAGGCAGAGGAAACCACATCGCACTGGCAATTTTATCCAAATCAGAATAACTGACAAGTACACACTGTCTGAACAAAGATATTCAGCAGAAGGAAAACATAGCCTGTAGTTGACATTTGTAACACTGATTTCAGATGGTCAGAAACACCATGTTCAGTCCTCAGCTAGTAAGGTGTTTCTGGCTACATCTGTCATGTCTTACAAATCACTGATTCAGACTGCCACATATTAAATTCTTTCAGTATACATTAATGAATTAGTCAACTGATTAACTCCTCCAGCCAGGCTCTGTACATCTATTTGTCTCCTTGTGTATCTCCTGAGCTGCTTACACTTGGAAAACTGACATCTGTTTTCCATGGATGGTAAATCACTATTAATATTGCAGCTAAGCATGAGTAGATTTCTAAGAGTAGTAAAATCTTTCTCGGAAGCTAAAAGAGTCCCTATTTACTGGGGAAAAATGCATATGCTACTTTCACATAATTAAATTCTTGCTCTTTAATATAAAGCAAACCTACTTATTTAGTCTTGGACATCACACTCAAATTAGTATGTCCAGACTACCAGCTCATCAAAGAACTGTGTGTATCTGCAGAAGGTGAAATTTGTTCTGCAAGGTCACCTAATATAACCCATAACTGAATTACTCCTTTTATCATAAAAAGCTCTGGAAAAAGAAAAAGGAAAAAAAGAAAAAAAGAAAAAAAACCCGTAAATGAAAACCTCAGACATTTGCTTAACCAGCCTGTAAAATAACTAGACATGGAGTTTTCATCTAAACTATAAAAATCTCATTCAGCTTTTTTCTTGTTGTCCTAGAGATCAGTCAGTGGAGCTCAACGTCTCATTTAATCTTCTCTTTCTTCATCCTGTTCTGCAGGTAAGTTCCTCCTCATTATATATACTCCACAACAGTCTGTGAAAAATTGTATTTGACAGCTCATTCCAATCTGTGCCTCTAGGACTGTGTAAAGTAGCAATTCTCAAACTTTTGGAAATTTAGCCCTACTCTGGTTGCTTGTCTTGGGCATGATATCTCCCCTTCTTGACAGCTACTTAGTTTTAACCTAATATGCAGCATGATCCAGGAGTGCCAGAGTTCATAATTGTTAGCAGAGGCTGCAATCCTCCAGGACTGAAAGGTGAGAAGAGGCTGTAATTAACGGCTACAGGTTTTTCTATTTCCCATGGAATTGTTAACTATCAGCAATTAAAAATAGACACTGCTACTACTTAGACAAATGGAAATATCTGCCTCTAGTAATGATGGCCGCTTGTAATTCTCTTTTCTGGAAAAAATGAGCAGTTACTGTCTTATCTGAATAGTACTCCTAGGCTGTACTCCAAGAACCTCATGGCAGAAATATTGCCTGTATGAAAAGCACGGATTTCTTCCTCAATTTAGAAGTAAAACAAACAAACAAATGAAAACAAACAAAAAACTCAACAAACTCCATCTCATTCTTCAACACTAGACCTAGTGAACTGTTTCACTGAAGATTAATTCACCAAAGATATAATTTCAAGGCAACCTCAGCTTCACAAGACCAGCTCTAGTTCAGGACTTTAAGAACACTGCTGACAGTCCTGAAGGAGAAGGCACCATGTGGTCGGTGTTTTCTGCCATGCTGCATCTTAGCATCTTAGCAGTGAGGTCTGTCAAAGACAACGTGAGGAATTGGAGCAAAAATATCCTTGCAACCTCACTGAAACAAAAGCCCTGCACCTCCATGTCCATGGACAACCCAAACCACCACCTGTTCCTGTGGTTAACACCTGATTATTTTCCTGCAGACCAGAAGGACAGATTCAACAAGACCAACTCACCTGTGAGTACCTCTAGAGCTCAGAATTAAATGGAGCAGCTGAATACTCTGGTGAGAGAAGCAGAAAGCATCATCTCTACCATTTTGGAAATTATACCTAAAGTCTCTCGGTAGTCCAGCTCTTCATTACCATCTTTCTTTTGTTTTTACTTCTAAAATGTTTGCATCTTTTTTCTTAAAAGTGTATATAACAAAGCATCTTTAAAAATCAAACAATTTAATTTCAGGGTGACATAAATTTGTCACAATTCAGTCATGAATAATTTATGTTGTTCTGGCCACGCTGCCTTTCACTATGCTTCAGGCTAAAGCAATTTTATATCTCAAATTTATGTAGAGGATTCTAGTCTAATAATGTCCCATCATCACATCTTACTTTGCAACTCCAGTAATCTTATGTTCTACATAAAGTGATATAACTTTGAATGATGTTAAGTTATTCACCTTCGCAGAAACATCCCATGTAGAAAAAGGTGGTAAACTTGTCAAGAATGTGGGCTTTGCATCGCAAGTAGATGCATCACCAGGGTAGTTTTATTCTGGAAATAGGTAAGCACTTCTTGTAGGAATCTGGATTTAATTCACTAATATTAACTAGAACCACTGGATAGGTAAAGTTTTCAAATGTCCATAATAATACACATAGATCCATATACATATGTTCCACATTTTAGTCTATCCATAATTCTGCTTTAAAAGACATTCTCATTTTGTCTCTTTTCTCACACCACGCCCTACATGGTGTTTCTGGCCTTCATTTGGTGAGCTGTGACAGTACACTATGTCACAGCAAAATGTCATTAAAACTGCCCCCTGATTCTGAGGGGAAATCTCCCAACTCTTGAATCACCTCACTCCTAGCAAGACAATTCCCTCACTGCTTCAGCAATTCTCAGATCCAGACTCAACACACAGCTGCCAGTAAAGCTGCCTTGGCAGGTTTGTGATGCACAAAGTACTCTGAGATGTGTGGCAGTTTCTAAAACATAATACCTTCTAAAAGGCATACAAGCATTTCTAAATACTGACATTTCTAATGTTGCCGGTAAAATTTAATAAAGGAGATATTTTAAAATAAATTAAAAAATCCGTCTTATTAGCTGAAATAAAAAATCTTTCCCAGAGAGAACAATAGGAAAGTTGTCTGACCAAAAGTAATAGAGGTATGTCAGTATTTGGATGAGAGTGGCTCATCACCAAGAGCTGTCCTCTGTCACCAGCCATAGAACAGCATTCTCTGCAGCTTCAGTCATGCACTTACACATAGCAGCCAGCAACCTTCTTTAGTGATCTTTGAATGTATTCTCTCTTTGCTGCTTCCACTGTCTAAACATTTTCTGGCTCTCTTTCAATGTTTCCTGTCATTTGGCAAAGCAGCCACACTCATGCACCATGAGCTCACTCACCCCAGCTGAAGCTGCCCATACATTGAGACTCGGGCTCTGTAAGGACACGTCTTTCTTTAGGACGAAGTGCTAGAAGAGCACACTATGCTGAAACACAAACACCTCCTAACTACACAGATATCTCTTAATAATTTTGAAAGGATGGAAATATTTCAGTAGCTTCACTGCTTCAACTGCTAGAAAATAAAAATTTCAATAGCTAGGAAAAAATATGTGCAAGAATACAGAATAAAAGAAACCTCTGCTGCTTCAAAAATAGCTGTTCTTGTCTTACTTTTCCACAGATACCTGCTGTATCTTTTGTCATGAGAAAATCATACTATTATTTTTTCACAGTGAAAGCCAGTAATTTATCTCCTTATTGACATTTTCAGTTACACAAATTTCTACATTGTAAAGAGGAAGAAAAATACGGTGAAATTATTTTATATCTCCAGTTTTATTATGCAAACCACAATTGCTCCTGCTGTCAACAAGAAAAGTTTAGTGCTACTGAAAACCATTTGATCTATTCTTACAAAATACAACATGAGCTGCATGTCAATCAGACCACACCTCCTAATGACTCACATTCCATTTATCTTTACAGCACTGATATTTTCAAGGAAAATGTCTTTAAAAACACACTTGAGGTTTTTTTCTAGGTATGCTTTTGTTGTTACATATAAGATTGTATTTCAAACAAGTTAAGGGCAGGTGGGATCCTTTCATGTTGCTATGGTTGTGGTTGTTTTTTTTACTATTACTGTGTTGTCTACCAGTTGTTTTTCCAGTCATTTGTATGAAACTTAAAGCCAGCAGCAGGGGGTGAGTCATTAGGAGTCATTTCTAAAAATAAGAAAATTATATTGTCTAATCAAAAAAAACTAGCAGAGGACAGAGTAGTGTCTGAATAAACTTTCTGTTCGTTTTCAACTGATGGCCATATTTCAGCCTCTTCTTGTTCCTTAAAAATCTCTGCAGCAGTGGCCGAATGGGAAAAGCCAGAAGCTCAGATACATTTCTCCCCATGTAATATGTGGAAAACCTGCTGGCTTCCTTTCCTTTGATGTAGAGCTTGGCAGTAAGTAAGAAGACTAAAGTTCTGTATGATCCAGTGATCCAGTGTCCACTGGGGCGTGATCCTGCACTGACCTGAAGTCACAGGACTCCTTCTGTTCCTTCAGTGAGAAACACACTGGAAAAAGCTGCAGAAGAAGGCCTAGAAAGCTGCACTGCGGCAAAATACCACACCAAACCCAATAATCATCCTTTTTCCCTCAAAAGAATAAAAATTCCTGTGGTGCTTTGGGGGTCAAAAGCTATTATTGCTGTATTTTAAATTCAGATGAGTCAGATTTTCCTCTGTGTAGCTTCATTCCCAGTTACCATAAAATCAGCTGGCCTGATTTGGATCATCTGACTGCAAACACTACCGAGGGAACTTACGTGCAGAAGAACCCAGAGGTACCTCTGCTGCTTTGTAATGCTGGTGGGGAATTGCAACAGAGACTCTGAAGATTTCAGTGCAGACATGTCTATAATACAGTGAACAGCTAAGGAAACAGGGAGTAGCAGTACTGAACCAGTACATGAGTGCATGAGAACTCTGGGCTTGACCTCAGTATTAATAATATACACATGATATACACCTATATATATGGAAAATTGCTACATAGGGAGGATTTTGGTATCCCTAAATGTAGCAGCTTAGACTGAGCAATAAGTAACATGTAATAGAGTGCTACAAGATAATACTCATTCTTTTTGATTTTTAACATACAACAACTAGATGCTCTCACCTTAGTACTGTCTTGACAGTAAATAACTCAGCCTGGTTTTTGTTCTGTTGTAACTCCAATAGAAATGCCACTACATTATTACTAAGACAGAAGAGCAATGAAAGACTTTAGCAACCTTATAAAGTTCTGGTGACCTCAAGAGAAAAGATGTCCTTGGAAGAATCCACTCTTCTCCATGACTTGCCCAGATGAAAAACAAGAACAAGAAAAAAGTCTGATGGCAGTTTATTTAGGAAATAATTTCTTTGGTTTACTACTCTAGGATTTTATATTGTTCCTATTGACTTCAGTGTTTCAGGAGTAGGTCCTCAAAATCAATTTAAGAATAGTACAAAGGGAAAAATTATATTTTCTGTTCAGCCCTCTTTATTATAGAATGAAGACCTCCACCCTTTTCTTCTCCAAATTGTATAGAAATAGTAAGTAACATTTAGATGTATTTACTTATACGATTACAAGCAGTCAATGAAAAAATTATGAATACAAAATAACTATCCATACCAACTTCTACCAGTCAACCCATGAAAAAATACATTAAGTTAAAAAAAACCACTTTGCAATCAAATGAGATTTTAACTGAAGCTGAAAGACATTTTTGTCTCTATGTGCTGGTAAGAGTGGCCAGATTTTCTTAGACCTCATTATTTATAATAAGTAAAAATTTCTTTGTTTTATTCATAAAACCACCATAAAATCATTTTACTCCAGAACTAATAGGTACCATTACTTACATTGTGTGAACAGTACAGGAACAGGGAAGAAAAAATCTGTACAGACTATGTTTCACAGTAATGTGATGCACTGTCACACAAATGTGACTGATAAATTTCAAGGTCAGAAAAGACCATGGTGAGAACAGTCTACATTAAAAATAGCAGAGAATGTCATCCAGTATCATCAGGTGGTCACTGCAATTAGTCCACAATTTCTGTTTGAGTAAAATTTTTGCATCATATGCCTCATTTGAATCAGTTTGATGGCTTATCATCCCAGTGATTAAAAAACCTTCATCTTTTGCCATCAATTTATTCAGTGTCAGGCTTCATCTTCACCACTCATTATGACTTTTTTCTTGACAAATTTAACAACTTCCTTCCTTTACCAGAACTACAAAACTGCTGTTAAGGAAACTCTCCAAATTCTTCTCAGTCCAAACCTCCATGTTTCAAGATCAACTTTTTGCATAAGTGCAGGGAGGTCTTATTACATTAGATCTTACAAATAAGTTTTGGGTCATAGAATTATAGAATCATTGACAGTTTGGGTTGGAAGAGACCTTAAAGATCATCTAGATCCAATGCCCTTGCCTGGGCAGGGACACTTCCCACTAGACCAGGTCGCTCAAAGCCCCATCCAATCTGGCCTTGAACACTGCCAGGGATGGGGCAGCCACAGCTTCTCACACTCACAACCTGTGCCAGTGTCCCACCATCCTCACAGTCAAGAATTTCTTCCTAATATCTAATCTAAACCTGTCCTCCTTCAGCTTAGGGCCATTCTCCCTTATCCTGTCACTACACACTCTCGAAAAAGTCCCTCTCCAGCTTTCTCATAGGCCCTGCTTCACATACTGGAAGCTGCTTTAAAGTCACCCTGAAGCTGAACTTCAACTTTTTCAGCTTGTCTTCACAGCAGAGGTGCTCCATCCTTTTGACCATCTTCATGGTCCTCCTCTGCACTCAATCCAACAGGTCCATGTCTGTCTTCTGCTGGGGGCCCCAGGGCTGGATGCAATAGTCCAGTGGGATCTCACCAGAGTCAAGCAGAGGGTCAGAATCCTCTTCCTCACCCGGCTTCCCACACTGATTTTGCTGCAGCCCAAGACACATTTGGCTTTCTGGACTGTGAGTGCATGTTGCTGGGTCATGTCCATGTTGGTGCTCATCCACCAGCACCAGCAAGTCTTTCTCAACAGGGCTGCTCTCCATCTGTTCATTGCCCAGCCTGTGTTGGCACCAGGGGTTTTCCCAACTCAGGTGTAGTACCTCACACTTAGTCTTATTAAACCTCATGAGATTCCTATGGGCCAACTTCTGGAGCTTTTCCAGGTCCCTCTGGATGGCATCCCATCAGTCAGGCATGTCAAGCACACCATACAGCTTGGTGTCATCAGTAAAGTCACTGAGGTCACTCTCTGTCTCACTGTCCATGTCACTGAGGAAGACATCACTTAGCACTGGTCCCAGCACAGACCCCTGAGGGACACCACTTGTCACCCACCTCCATTTGGACATTGAGCCACTGACCACTACCCTCTGGATGTGAGCATCCAACCAATTCCTCATCCACTGAACAATCCACCCTTTAAACCCATATCTCTCCCATTTAAAGAGCAGGATGTTTTGGGGGACGGTGTCAAAGACTTTACAGGAATCAGAGCAACGACACCTGTAGCCCTTCCCTTGTCCACTGATGGAGTGACCCCATCGTAGAGGCCACTTGGTTGGTCAGGCAGGACTTGCCCTTGGTGAAGCCATGCTGGTTGTATAGAATCACCTCTCTGTCCTCCACGTGCCTTAGCAGAACATCTGCTGGGAGGATCTGTTCCATGATTTTCCCAGGCACAGAGGTGAGGCCAACAGGTTGGTAGTTCCAGGGTCCTCCTTTCTACCCTTTTTTAAGAGGGATGCAATGTTTTCTTTTTTCCAGTCACCTGGGACTTTGCCTGACTGCCATGACTTTTCAAATATCATGGAGAGTGGCTTGGCTGCTGCATCAGCCAATTCCCAAGGGATTCTGGGTTGTATCTCATCAGATTCCATGGACTTCCATATATTCAGGTTCCTCAGGTGGTCAAGAACTTGGTCTTGACTTACAGTGGGAAGCACTTTGCTCCCCCAGTCATGACTTATAGTAAGTATAATTTTAATAAAAATACAAGTAATATTAACTGCAAGTATTTTACTTACTGCAGATGGGAGAAACATCAAAATACAAACAGAAAGAAAAACTATTTCAATTTACCTAAGGCATCAACACACCCACAAACTGACTCATTCAGAAACAGGTTTTCCCCAGATCTCTCACTCATTTTGCACAAAATGTTAGATTTAGAGAAGATAAAGTAAGTTCTTTTCAAATGTCAATAAAATTACTAGCATCTTCAAATGTGAGCTCCATGCTATTTTTATGAAGAACTTTTTGTCATTATGTGCATTTCGATTGCTGTTTTGTCCAACTGTTTTCCACTGCACGTCAAGTGACATGACTAATAGGTAACTTTTGGAAATAGTTTTCTCTCTATTTTTCTCCTTCTGTGTACATTTCTCCCAGTTTTGCTTGTTCAGTTCTAGTATTCATTTTGGCAGAGGGTTACTTATTTGTCTCCTACAAATTATGAGCATATGTACTGTGTATCTGTATTAGCAGACAGCATATAAAAGAGTTCAGCCTGCAGTATGAGTGTGTGTGACCCAATTCTCAGATGGTTCTTAGACTTGGTTCAAGTTTTTTCTGTAAGTCTCCAGCTACTCAAAAGGCTTTCCACTGTGCAGACAAGATTTGCCTTTGAAAAGCAGAGGTTTTGTCACCAGTGCTCCTCCTACATCTCTGGTGGAACCATTACATATCTTGGACTGCTGGAAGATCAGGAATCTGGCTAGCCAGAGTGTCTTGTAAACAAAGGTGTAGACTTTGAGCTTGATCTGTAGGAAACTAGTATTCAGACCAGAAAACAACTCACCTCTGACTGTGCTGCTGAATAAATCCAGTGCCATGTTCTGGATTACCTACCCTGGAAACAGTGACTTTAAACCACAGTGTATTATCCCAGTGAAATCCAGATGAGAAGCAGTGAAAGTGTGTAAAATCCAGCTCTGATCATCACCTGCCAGCTTGACATGGTAAACAGGAATTCTTAGAGATAGGATTATGTGAAATCATCATGGACATCACAACAATTCTTGAACTTCAAGCAGATTCAATACTTGGGGTTTTTTCCCCTTCAAGAAAAGGAACAGCTATGTAAAACCAAGTATTCCCTTCAGAACAATGTAGTTTCTCTGCTGCACTGTATTTGGCTTTTAAAAAGTGGAGTACTCTGAGCATATCCTATGTGGTAAGATCTTATTTGGAAATAAAATCAATACATGCAAGGATCGCTTCTGCAGCTGACAATGGTATTGCACATATTTCTTTTACGTAATGAATAGGGACAGTAATTTTAACAGTTAGTGACACAGTATAATCTCCTACCTATGTATTTTAAGAAAAAGCTTAGGATCATGAAGTACAAAAAGAAGGACACTAACTATTCAATATGGTGACAGATTATAAAGAAATTCACCTTGCAGAAACTTGCTTCCCATAAATAAAAAGCTTTGTATACAGAAATCAAGCTCTGCAGAAGTCTTGATTACAGCAAGATATGTTAATGAATACTACAAAAAAAATTAAGTGTAAGTTCAAGGAAACTGTAGATGTAATGATTTTACATCACCATGCTCATTTAAGAATTTTTAAAATTAATATAAATATCTCATTTACATTGCATGAAGATCAGATCTATCACCACAGTTTGCTACTTGGCGTGCAAGCTTTATCCATTTTTTCTACTCATAAAAAACAGGGAAATGTCATGATTTGCCTAATGTCACATAGCAGGAAACAGAAATCAAATCCAGTTGTATGGCCACTTGACATTCAAAACCCTTCATAATCTGCTTCCTAATATTTCTCTCTTCTCCCGTCACCCCCCAGCTGTTTGTCAAACAACTCAAGTCCTCCAGCTTCTTTTACCCTCTTTCCTTCCATGCCGCTAACACATTTGGAGTTCCCTTTCTGAACCAAGTTACAGCTTCTCCTCTATTTTTTAATGCTCAGCTTAAAACCCCTCAAAACCCAGTCCCTCATGACTGCCATGGGCCATCCCAGATGTGCCTCTGTGTGACCAGTTCTCAGTCCTCACCCGTATCCACAGACTGTGCAGCCCCTCAGTCCTGGTGCAGTTGTGTTGCCAGCACAGGGTGACTACATCTTGCTCTTACTGCAGGGAGCTAAACATTTTTCTTCTTACTGCAAAAAAGCATTCCCTGTCAGATTCAGTTAATGTAAACAGCACATTGTTAATCATCTTTATGTTACTAGTAACTTAGGCAACCTCTAAATGCTTGCATTAATTCTATAGCTTACCTAGCTCATCCAACCCTTCAGGCTGGAATTGCATCTTTACAACGATTTTTAAAATTTCCAACACACTTGGTGGCAACATAAGATAAATAAGCACTGCATAGGTCATTATAGATATTTTAAAAAACCAGCAGTATGTCCATATACAAAGCATTCTACATCACAGGTAAAGGCAGGTTTGTTTCCTAATGAGCACAGGTGAAAGAAAAATCCCTTAAAAGTATCTTTATATTTTCATGGTATCAAGACAAGTTAGTACTATGAGAAAATAAATAATTCTACTGAGCGTGAGCAAAGCATCATAGAGCAAATCATAGAGCAAATAATCATCAGAAATCATGAAATCTGTTATACTGTAGAAAAAGAAGGAAAGAATGTATTTTCAGTCAAGTGTGTCTGTGTTAGTGTATTTGCATGACTATATATCATGGCCAAAAAGTTTTTGAGATTAGAAACAAACTGGAATTTAACTGCCTCTTTTCAGTTTAAAGTTAGTGATTGGAATTTACTTGAGAAATGCTTATATTTTAGTTGCTTATTTTAAACAATGAATTAGTTTATAAACAGGAAGATTATTTTTAAAAAAACAAAATAATTGACTTTTAAAAAATATCAATATTAATCTCAAACCATAATATATAATATACTACATTGATGGAGAGCTAAAATGTGCTTAAGACAAGGAAGACCATGCTGTCCTTATAGAGTTCCTGTTACTATGGTTCTCTCAGTTTTAAAACTTTGCGTGAGAATATATTTGCCTTTTATGCGATATGTTTTTTAGGTAAAACAAAAGCACCACTAAAGATGATAAACTTGAGCATTATAAAATATTCTTAAGATACAGGATTTGGAAACCATCCCATTTGATGTTAAGATGCAGATCTCAAGTTTAAAAGTTCACAGAGATATATGAGAAAGTTTGGACGGCAGTTCACTCTGCTCTACACTTCTGTGTCCAACACAGCCTTTGCTCACCCTGTGGTGCTTCTGCACTTGGTGCAAATTTAGGCAGTTTTGCCAAATATTCGTGGAGTGCCACTCATCTCGTCATCTCATCATCTCATCTCATCTCATTCTGACGCAGACACATAAAATAGGTCAGATCAATTATGTCCCACAAGTGCCTCCTTCCCCTTGGTGACTACAGATGGGACACAGAGTGACTGACTCAGCTGCAGACAACTGAAGTGAGATGAATCCCACACCCCACAACTCACCGTCCTGCACAAGTTTTCTCAATTTAAAAAATGTTGAAGTGTTTCTTAACGGAAGCATATTTAAGCAAAAGAAAAAAAAATAATTTTAAAAGACAGATTTTTAAATACCTAATCTAACATAGTCTAATTTCTGAGAGAGTATTAAATTGTTAGAGCTGAAAAGGAATTTGCTGCATGTTGCTATTTCTCATGGGATCATCAATAGGTGTACTTTCCAGTCTGAGCAGAATCTGGTTTTGCTGTAATTCTCCCTGGAGGACAGATATCTAAACATTTTGAAAGCTCTTGAAGGTACATAAAAACACACCTATTTTAGTGAAAGCAACGTATTCTTTGAAGACAGTTGAGAAACAGGATTTCTTTTCCTGGTATAGAAAAACCAGACCAGGTGGCAGACATCTCAAGAAGGAGAAGTAAAAACAGAAACACCACTTCCATGAAAATTCCACTCATGTTCTGCTCTTATATAATTAAAATTAAAAGATTGCTTTATTTGGGGGGAGAGGGAGATTTAAGCAAAACCAACTGACTTTTCTGAACATTCTGATCCTTATATAAACTAAAGCTCATGGAGACTATCAACAGTCTTTCAAATAAAAATGTGGTTTTCAAAAAACAGAGGTTTTACAGGATACTTCTAATGAAGTTGGATAAAGCATAAAAAGTATTCTAGTTGATTCAATCAAAATATTTAATTTTGGGTCAATTTGTAATTTACAATTTACAGTCTACAATACATCTGAGCCAGACATGAATGGTGGGACTTTAGATGAAAGAAAGAAGGTTTTTACAGTAAGGTTGGTGACAAACTGGAATATGTTGCCTGGAGAGGTGGTGGATGCCCCATCCCTGGAAACATTCAAGGGCAGGTTGGATGAGGCTCTGAGCAAGCTGATCTAGTTGAAGATGCCCCTGCTCATTGCAGGGGGTTGGACCAGGCAACCTTCAAAAGGTGCCTTCCAGCCCAAACTGTTCTGTGATTCTGTTCTATGAGTCTGTGACTCTGATTTCAGGTGTTTCCAATGTCCCTTCTAAAGCCTGGCAATGTCTCCTGGGTGAGCCGAACAAGGAAACCTCACCCAGTGACCAGACTGGGGCCTCTGCTGCACAGCAGGAGCTCAGTAATTTCCCTCCTGCACACCATGGGCATACGAGGACCTGAAGATACAACTTCAACCAACTAGCAAACCCTTCACTCTGCCCTCAGGCTGCCAAACCAGGCAGTTTAGGCTGACAAAGTCCAGTGTTACCTTAGAAAAAACACATTTTTAAATATTTCAGTACTTTGCCTTCTGCAAAAATAATATTTTTAAGTGTTTTATTCCATTAATGCATCCTTTTCTTATTTTTTTTTGTCCTGAGATGGAGCAAAATCAAACAAATATGAGAAGCTCCCATAAGGAAAAAATTCCAAATGTTGAACAGACAAAATTAAAATCTCTTCAAGAAACACTCTCTGCTGCAGTCTCTTTGTCCCATCAGTCTGTAGGGGAACACAGGCATCATTTAGGGGTGGTGTTTGTGCTTGATTGGCTCTAGTCAGAAGGAGAAAACCATTCAAAGAGCCATATCAGATTAGACCAAAATACTTTTCTGTCAGAGATCAGTAGCATTTGCTGGGGGAAAGAAGGTCAGAACGGGGCAGTATGTCATGACATTCACCACCCCTCTGTCACTGTGGAAAAACCCTCAGACCTATCACCCTCATCCCAGCCCGGGGAGCTGATCCACCAGCAGAGATGTGTCCCTCAGCAGATGCACAGAAAAAGGGAATCATTGCTCTACTAATATTTTAGAGCCTCATATAATGGGATGGCAAAATATTCACTATCTGAAATTACCCTTTCTGTCTTTGAACCACTTGACTATTTTTTGGTAAAAAAAAAAAAAATCACACTGTGAAATCTGGAAGATTCAGTCAAGAAGGACACTAAAGCTTTTTGTCAAATGTAAAAAATATTACTTTACTGTTGCTACAGTAACATCTTCCTAATAAGCCCTTTAAATTTAAACACTATCTTAAGAGAGTTCTAGGTCAAGTTATAAAGTCAAGCTCTTCAGAGGAATCCAGTTCATATTCAGCATGGATAAGAATGCAACAGAAAAGGTGAAGTAAAGTTTTTACCTATTTCCATAATGACTTCTCTCACTTGCTGTGGTCTGTCCTTGATTTCCCCTTAGCCACCCAGTAGTCTCTCTTCTGAGGAGAGAATTCTCAGTTGTCTCTCAGGAAAATTTCCTAATAATTTTTTATCCTAGAGCAACTTATCATCTTCATTAAAAAAAAAAAGCTTACATTTGCAAAAAGATATATTTGCAGAAATAAGTCTTCACCTCCTGAGATGAGACCAAGAATAAAAAGCTATTTCCAATTTGTCACTTATGGAGAATAACTACACATAGATATTATATGAACTGAGAAATTGCGGACTGAATACAAAATTCATTCATGAGATACCTGGGGATTATAGCAGGAATTTGTATTTATTTTTTCTATAATTATGCAATATTTGGTGTTCTCTCAGTAGTCTTTAAGGTGAAGTCCAGAGTCAAAGTCAGTCTCCTAGGGAGTAGTTGGCAATACGTACTCTGAGGATCATCTCTGGAAAAGGAGGAACAACCTCTTTCAGTGTCCATGCAGATGTAAAACATCACTTAGTGGATTTTTGGCACCTGACTAGTTTCAGAGAAATATTCAGTTCATTTGCATCTTCTCCAATGTAGGTTTTACAGTCCTTCTCACATGTCAGCACATACCCACTCGCCAGAGCACAATGAAACCCAAACCTTCTAACTCATCCTAAAGTGATGTGCCATATCAGTTTTGCAGAAGGCACTCCAAGTAGCAGATTCAAGGCAATTTTAGGGATTTCTCTCTAGTTTCATTTTAAAACCCCTGTTCTAATTATCTTATTTGGAAATTCAATGAATTCTTTGAGTAACCCTAAAAATGTATGCAGGTGACAGCACTGTGCAGTTTGAATTACAGACTTTTCTAGTGTGTAAAATTTTGATGTCATCAAAGTGCTCAATTATCACAGAATTGAGTGAAATAAAAGTACAGATTCTACAAAAATTCAAAGAGTAATCAAAATTGCTGTGACCTATATTTTCCCATGCTGAAAGCAAAAAGGGTGACACTCACATTTATTAAGTGACAACAGCACTTACCTACAGTTAGGCACATGCTTAACTATTTGCATTGGTAATCAGGACCAAAATTAAACTTAAGGCAGACTTAATCATAGCTTTCAGGTAATAAACTGTTACAGAAATAGCTCTCCTGTGATTTATGAAGTGAAAAAAATATCCTAATACCTGCTATACTTTATTCACAAATGAAATGTGACTAAAAATAAATTATGAATAAATATAATGTAAAACGCTGTGGAATGAAGAAGCAATAAGAAACTCCATAGTGAAATTAATCTATTTCCAGCAGAGCTGCCAGTTCAACTCTTACAAAGACTGGCAAAAAGAGCTGTGTACTGACTCAAGCATAACAGATAATATTGTAGTCCACTGACTTCCAGCTAAATAATATGTATTCAGGAAGTGTCATATTGGCAGTCTGCAAATGGTTCCGTTTTCTTTTTCTTTTTTTTTTTCACAAACTGGTATTTAGTTGACATCTGTACAACTGGGAAGGTTTTCCAAAGGTTACATGGCAGTGCTGAAGCTGGTCAAACAGAGTTCTGTTAGCACAGCTGAGGGGAGCTGAAGGGACTGGAAGGCAGAAAAAATCCCAGGTATAAATGAGGCTCCTCTAAACAGAAAGGTGGGTTTTTCATGTCAAGTCAGTATCCATTTTGGAGGATGAGACTTGTCCAAAAATAATCTATCTCTGGGGAATTTAATTAAGCATTCTGATAACTAGGCTACTCTGACAGTCTGAGGAAGCCAAACCAGGATCACAGGTATAAGAATATGATCTTTTACTGCACCTGTTTCTATGAATAATAGCTGCTTTACTGAACTCTACATAGAGTAGAACACTTGATTTTCGTTTGAACATGAACATTGCCTAACCCTGAGGAGTGACACAGGTGGGGCTGGCAGAACACCATGCCCTCAGTTTTCCAGAGTGACATTCCCAAATAAGGTAACGTTCACACCCCATTCTGCAGGACCAGGGTACACCACCAAACAACAAAAGTCCATCCTTTGGCAAGAAGAATTCCCTCCATTGAGAAGAATTAAGCAGAGTATCTTTGTCAAATACAAGGAAAACATGGGAACCCCTGAGCAAGTCCATCTTCCAGACTACAACAGAGACAATGGAAAATTGACTAGAAAGAAATTGTTCATATATTTGTTTGCTAATTCTCTGTCTTAAATAAAACATAGAAATATGTCTTAAACATGTTCTGTAAAATCAGGTCTAGGCCCTGTTTAAATATTTGATGTCTTAAGTCACCTTAAATCCTGGAACCCTGGACTAATATCAGTGACATCAAAAGAACTGAAACTGGAACCCCTCTTATTTACATCAAACACAGAAACAGCTTCAGGAAAACTGGTGAAGCTTCTCATGAAGGTTGTATTTTACACATCTCTGTTCATAGTAGAGTCTCCTTGTGCAGGAATGAACTTTCACCTGAAAGCAAGTTAGTATTATTCTAATATCAAATGGACAAAAGGAAAGATACTGAACGACAAGAAGCCCATTCCATCGAAAGAATGTTAGGTGGCCAAACATCTGTACACACAAATTCAGATTCTGGGAGTTTCATGCAGAGATTTAGGTGAAAATCATCACCCTTTACACATACTATTTAATTTAGTCTCTCTGGCATGAACCTCCCTGAACTGCATGTTAAAAGAAAGAAGCACAACCACTCTCCTTTTAATAACCTGTGTAGCCACCCCATCTCTGGGTGGCTGATCCTTTCAGAGCTCTTCCCTACCTGCTAAACTGTGAAAGTAGTTCCACAATCTGAAAAGGATTGTTCTAAAATTCTCTCAAGCAATTCTTTAATTAGGAAAGTTTGACAACTGGGTGTGATCAGTTCCTTCATTCAGGCTGAATCAGATCCTTCAGCAAAGCTCTCTGTTCTACTCTCCCAAACACCAGCCATTTGACAGCTGTTTATTCTCCAGCCTGTGTGTTGTGTCCATTTCCTCCTCCCTTCTCAGTTATTTACTTTCAGATTACAACCGTTTACAGCAGGTGTTACTCAGACAAACAAGAGCAAATGGACAGAAAAAAACCAGCCCTCATTTGTAGATCTTTGTTGGGTGGCATAAAACCAAGCACATATAGCACTGAAACAACCTTCCCATTCTACTTTTAAATTGCTATTTGATTATAGCATTATAAGTTTCATATTGTCTAGAAGTGTGAGTGATTGCTCCCAATGAACATGATTGTTTTATTTTTCTGCAGCTCTTTAGATGGAAATTCAACACATAGCATCAGTTAACTTTATTTTTTCCTTTGAAATTTCTCTTTTCATTACTGTTGCATTTATTCTGAATATACAATCTTTATAGCTGTTCTTTGTCCTTGGAATTCTTCCACTGTGTGTAACGTATAATGGTGAACTGTAATTATGAGCTGGCCAACTTAACTAAAATAAACTTACAGATAGGTAGTACTAAACAAGAACACTTCAACAACTTTGAAATTTCACTTCAGAACTGAGGAAAGAAAAATTTGCAGAACCTGACCCCAGATATCAAGGGTAAAAGAAAAAGAACAAAACAAAGACAACCAAACAGATATTTCTTAAATTTAGAGGAAGCAAAAGCCAAAGTTTAAAGGAATACTCTGTGCTGAATAATTTTTGGGGGAGAGTTATCTCTGCCAACTGTGTCTTTAGCTGCAAGGTGCATTCACCTATCTGAATGCTTGATGGTATTTGGCTTGGTATCTTGTTTTCATTAATACCCAGTTATTTCCAGGAAGTCATGATAGATGACTAATTACCAAATTTCTCTTTGCCCTCCTTTTTTTCTTCCTTTAGGATGTAAGTAAGAAGTGGGATAGTCAGCAGTGATTAGAGCTTTCTCCAGCAAATGGAAGGAGTTGCATAATCCACAGGGTGATACCATGAAATTAAGAACCAGTGCTTGGTGAGAAGCTGGGCTGGGAGATGAAGCCAGGTCACAGAAGAGGTTTGGTGTAATATTTTGCTGGTGTAAGTAAGGCACTGCATTGACTACCTACTGAGACTACTGAGCTGTGCTAAAATCTAATTTGATATTAGATATCAAATAAAGCTGAAACAAAATATTTTATATATAAGGTTTTCCCCAATAGCAATAAAATTATAAAAAAGCATTTCGCCATGAGGAATAAAACACAAGGTATACATTCTTTAAAAAAACAGCATAGACATTCACATTCCTTTGTGGTGATTTATATGCGTTAATCAAGGCTTATAACTTTTGATGCCACATTTTTAATTCAGCACTGAAGAGTAAATACAATTTAGTGCCTGACTTATAAATCAATTCTGTAAGAGAGGCCAGGTTAATAGGAGACTGTCTTTTATACAGACTCAAGTCAAAGTTTCATGCCACAGAGAGCTCAGGAGAAATCATGGCACAAACTAATCCTGCCCCCAAACCCATCTCCCTGTTGCCATTTCATGGACACCAGCACTGATCCCAGTGCTGGTTCCACTGCTTGAGAGTTGGGCTGTGGCTTAGTCCATTTTTTTTTTTAATTTCAGCCAAACCAAAACCCTTTACAAAAGTAAGATCAACACTTAGTGTCAGGAACACTATAAGCTTTTGTTATTACCATTTTGTATTGCAGATCTGCAGCCTGATAGTAATTAAAAAAAGCACAGGCAATTTTGTAATGCACAAACTCTTCCTCAGGCCTGAAGATGAGGCGTGACCTTCCAGGTGAAGTAAAGCTGTTACCTGAAACAACTGCTCTGAGTTTAATTGAATTGTATTGACCAACCAAAAAAGTTGTAGAGAAAGGACAGCCTACCTGGTGCAGATCAGAAAACTAAAAATAGAAGAGGTTATAATATCTTTAGCCCTTTTAGGACAGGAACAGACATACGGGTAATTATGTCCTGCAAAATAATGAGAGCAGAAGATTTCTGTGTGCCAGAAATCCAAACTACCTCATTCAGCAGCCAAGATTGATTTTCATAAGGCATTTTGTAGAATATGCTGAAGTTCAGATCTGAGAGATCACAGACAAATCGGGGGAGAGGGAGTAAAAAGGGGGCGGTTACATGTATCTGGATATTTCCTCACTTTGTGTTGGACTTTGTAAGTTTATTACAATATGTGGTGAGTGTTTGGTCCCCATTGCATTGTTTTCCACGAGGACATCTGGAAGTATGTGACATTTTGGGAGGCACATATATCTCTGCACATTACCTTGTGCTTGCTGGCTGTGATTTCAAGCTTATGTAACCATTGTTGCCTGCTGTTGAGCTGTGACTGAAAGAAAAGACCTCACACCCACTACAACCAGCTGTACTTCCCATGAAACTTCTAGTTACTGATTTTACAGGCTAAAATAGCTTGTTTAATCAATGTGTTAGTCTGAAGCAAAATAAGTATGCAATGCTAAGCACTCCCTGTCCAGAGGGACTGTGTATCAACAAACTATGTTTGGTATTTAAGTATGTTCCACTCAAAGAAACTATAGGGAAAGAAAACACAGTAATGCAGCAACTTACCAAGCTACTTCACAGAAAATTTCTTCTCAAAAGGAATAAAATCTATAAAGTTAAGTGCCTCTAGTCTTTTCAGAAAAAAAAGGTCTCTAGTTGTTTGATGAGTACGGATGCTGTGAATGGCAAACTGTTATGGGGAAAGCTATAGTGCATTGACACTATGAAATGTTTGGGGTAGCTACAGAGCCCTTTCACTCCCTGCACAAGTAAAGCTGCTAAAACTCACTAAGAAAACTCATTAATCCTGTGTATGCATTAATATCCATACCCTTCATGCTTTCACTTGACTGTCCAAAACTCATGTCTTCATGGTCCCCTTCCTTCAGCTCTCCAATATGAGACTCCCCTACCATTTCTCTGTCTTGCCTGAAGATCTTCTGCTCATTTGTCTGCTTTTATCCCTTTGCTTGCTCATTCTGTTACACCCATTTCTGCTCTGTCTCGTTCAGAGGTCACCTTCATTTGTCTGCAATTACCAGAGGGTAATTTCCTCAGAGAAATTTCTTTCCAGGATTACAAATATCCATCAGCCACCTCACTTGTTGCAGTCCCTTATGTGACAAACCTGCCTGACTACTCACAGAACCCTCCTAAACAGCTCATTTGCAAGACCTATAGATCTCAAAAAGTAGTAATGTAGTAATGAAGTAATGTAGTAGATGATCCTCAACCAACTTAATGTTAGATTAAGCTACTTCATTAGTGTCACCTCAATGGGGAAAGACAGGTGAATCAATCTCCAAACATGTTTACCTCTCCCCAAATTTAACCTGAGCATCTAATTTTTGAAGAGTTAAGGTGCAGTACCTACTACTTATATATTTACAGATAGTTACACTGGCCTGGGAAATGTATTAAGGTAATACTAAGTGAAAAGCAATAACTGCACTCACTTGTCTGACCTACGTTAGATATGTACAGTTGGGTAAAATTAATTGAAATTTATAAACTAGAAATAGGTTAAAAAGAGCCTCGAGTGATTAGCTCAATTAATTACATTTAGTTAGATGATTCCCACCCCTTACATTAAGAAAAATAAATCCTTTCTATTCCCAGAGCAGTTTCTCACAGTCTGCACACATTTCTTCACTCTGTTTTTTGCCACAGCTTTGGCCTGAATGAATGAGTTAATATTTCTATTTTGTGAATCCCTTCTCCTTCTTGTCACCTTCCCTCATTTTCTTATGCCTCAAAGTGGTCCATTGAACATCTCAGTTTTGCTCCAGCATTTGGTTGTCTCTTCAAAAAGAAATAGTAACTCCATTTAATCTTAAATTTACATCTTTACAGATCATATACAATTCAATAATCTCCATTTCTGATCTCCAATTCCAGTAATTTTACTTCTACTAAAGATTTAATTTCTCATTCTGTCTTTTAAACATCCACATTCCCAACATGTCTCTATTCCTTTTCTTCTCTTATGCTTGTTGCCCTCCAAACACAGTTCTTAATCTGCATCTTCACCTCCTTACTCCTCATTTGCAAATATAAAACTGTTTGACCAGGAAGAATATTACTCACTGCCTTCCTAGATTTATTAATAATGGCCATGCTGAGCTTAACCAAACACACATCCAGCTCAGCATCCTGTCTGTGACGGAGGCAGCAGTGGACTTTGCCTCTTGGAGACTTTCCATCCTCTGCTGATTTTATGGCCAAAATCAAATTGGTCTTTCCTCCAGTTACTGAATGTCCTCCCAAATCTGCCTGTAAACACCAACACAGATTTTAGCAAGACACTGGATTATACTGATCTTGCATGAATAACTGCAGAGATTTTACCCTGGTTTTAGCCTACACTGTAAGTGGGATGAGGCCAAAATCTGTGTCCTTCTTGGGAAGCTGGAATACACACTGCCTCTTGGCTTACACAGGTCTGCTTATGGATTTGGATACACAGATCTGGTGGTCACCACCTAAATCTGAGCTGGTGTCCTTATGCTCTCTTTCCAGGTAATGGAAATCTGATGGACACGGGAGACCTCAGCTCCCTGTTTAATGAGCTCCAGCACCTTCAGGGACTGCAGTTGCCCTTTTCTCACCAGTACAGTCTTGTCACACTGATGTCTGTAAGCTGGTCACTGTAAGGACACAGGCAACTGCCCACTTATCATTAATCTGCTAACATTAATTACACTTTGTTATTTTAGCAGAACTGCCCAAATTTTCCAGGATCTAGTAACTAGGAATTATGTCAGTAGGCTGACTGACGTCACGGGTACAATGATGGTGTGGTGTGGTGAAGTTCCTGGGACTGGTATTACTCACTGGTAGCAAAAAAAAAGAAGGCAGTCAGGTAGAGATATTCTCTTTGATTTCACTAAACACAGAGAAATGTTGGGGTACACTCAGGTAGGAAGCAGAGACAAGCTTATCTTGCCAAAAACTTTCCTGTTTTCTCTTAATCAGTAAGACAAACAAGAAGACACAAAGAAAAAACTCCCTAGAAATCCCTTCCTATGAACAACCTTTAGAGCACCCTGCATTTACTTCTTTCCTTCCACTTGAAACTTTCAACAAAAATAAGTTAGACTGTAAAAAAGATATTATGGAAAAGTCATGACACAATGCCAAAAGTATCAATGAATGTTCTTCACCTGTAATTCAATGGAACTAACACATGGACATATCTTGATATTAAGCTACTTTCAGGTTGTTCCCTAACATAACTGATTACTTAAGAAACATTTCTAGGATATGCAAACATATTTTTGATGAAGGGAAGAATGCAGTTTCCTACACTGAATCCCTCATGTTCTGAGCACATAGCCTTAATTAAATTTTTTTGTTATTATTTTTAATTTCTAGCACTGTATCATAAATTACACTCCATCATCAATAATTGCATCAAATAAATATGGGATTGAAATACCTGAGTGCCTATGAGAAGTTCCAAATTAATCTAACTGGAAAGTGAGGCAATTTTTTCTACTGAGCAGATGGTAACACTTTAATTCTCCTACTTTCCCAGCCAGTCTGCTACAAGCCTCAACCAAAATTTTGATCCAAATGCTGCTGAAGTCAAGGGGAAGGTTGACATTGACTTGAGTGAGCTTCAGCTCAGCACAGAATTGCAAAATTTCAGTCCTCATGGATCTTTAGGACAGTTGACAAAGGTGTCTGAGAGCAACAGCAATGTTCATTTTGTTATGGTAACACCTGTCCAACTAGAACTAGACCAAGAAATACTTCTTTTCTATTCCCCATGAAACACCCACGGACACCCACAGACAAAATCTCTTCTGTGTTTGAAACTGACTGAAAAGCCAAAAAAAAATTTTTTTTCCATCTCTCCTACTCTTTATTTCATTTTCTTCCAATTTAAGAATCAACACTAGAGAAATGCTTTCCACCAACAGTAAATGAAGTTCCCACTCTTGCAGTTTCTTAATTCTGATCAACTTTAATCAATTGGAGCTCCTAATCCATCTCTGAAATATTTTTTCACCAGTTAAACATGCACACAGCACTTTGTGAAAGTACTACAATTAGCATGCAACATTTTTTAAAAGCCTTTGAGTAAAGCTGCTATCCTCAGTTACACTGAAACCCTGGTGAAGTGTAAGACACTGTCTTTGCTCACTCTACATGTCAGGAATTCACAGCTACAGGTTTAGGAGCACATTTCATGTTTATAAGCTGAAATGTGACTGACTGGTCTCTTTGTTATTTAGTTAAAAACTAAATTCACAGGCATTTCAGAAACAAAATTTTTGCTTGTGATTATCTGAACCCAACTTTGAAAGAACTTTTACGCTGTGCATGGAACAAATTTGCACTGTGTATGGAACAAATGTTTCCAGAAATTTCCACAGCATGTCAATATACTCATTGAAGAAGAAAATGCAGATTGAAAAATGGAATTGCACACAGCACAAAAGATCAAATTATATTGCAAAATTATATTCACTGAAGGTTATAAGCATCATTTTACACATTAGAGGTCAATGTGAAGGCACTGCAGCAAGCACACTTACTGTCTTCTGCTACATGTGAGGATAACTTCTGCTGTAAAGTATCAGTGTTCTACTGCTAATGAAAGAACATGATTAAGTTGTTCACAGTTTTTTACCAAGTTCTCTGTCTCACCCAGTCTATCTTATGTGAAAATAAAATACCACTGCAACTTTCTGAATCAATTAGTCCACTTAAAAAGCCATACAACAAAAATACTTCAATAGTTGGAGCTGCAGTTTTTACTGAAGGTACTGATTAGTGTTGTGATCATCAACACAGGAACAGAATAGTCCAAATCTGTGGAATTTAGAAAACACGATCAGGAGAAGTTTTTCACAGATGATTATTTTGTAAAACACTTAAAAAGAAGTTCCACAATCTTCAGTGGACTATGTCTCAAAAATGAATAAAGATTTCTTTAGAATACTAAACTCCCAGCTCCATCGTTTCATTAAAGAATAATTAATACTACTACATACTCAGCTGATTTATTTTTCTGCAGAAAAGACAAGAATCTCTCTCCTGGCCTAGGTGTGGGCAAGAAAAGAGAAAGTGAAAAGGCTGTACTTTTCCTCACTTGTTCACATTTAAAATGCTACTATAGATGATCATAGAATGATGGATGATGAAGGATAAATGTCAAGAAATCGAAGAATATGTGCTTTTGTTGATAATAGCACCTTAGAAAATCACCTTCCCACACAGGAACAATTTACAAAGCCTCATGAATTAGATAGGCTGAAGCAGCACAAATCCAAATATTATATCTTATTTAACTGTAACTTTAGATCTTCCAATTTCTTAAACAAGTTTGTAAGTATGTTGCAAAATAAACAGGTCACCATTTGGAAATGGATACTATATTGGAAAGCACAGAAAAATTGACCATAAAAAAGAGGAGAATAATGAAATTAGATGAAAACATCCTATGAAACTGTGAAGGTCATGAACCTCTACTTCTGAAACAGCTTTTAGGAAACATTTTTGAAATAATAGGGAAAAAAGAGTCATAAAAACCTGCTTCTGTAAATACTTGGTTTTTAAGGCAGTTTCCAGCACACATTATAGAGGTTTGATAATGCATCTGTGTTCAATTTTTGATTAAAGAAGGTGGGACAAAAAGAAACCAAATGAATATCTTCCACCTATAACCACAAATAAACCTAAAACTTGGATTGTAAAATTACAGCTGTATCTCCCGATCGTGTCTAAAAATTGCACTCTAAAATGGAACAGTATCTATTATAATAAATAGTTTGAACTCCAGATTAATGAGACCTGAAGTACTGGTCAATAAAAGAAATAAAGGAACTCTAATGGAAAAGACAGCTAAAACTGTTTCACTTCCAGCAATGCAAACATTTTCCTGCATCTTGTCAAACACAATCAATCCTTTCCCATCTTTCACAGAGATCTGTGAGATATCACTTAGGTCCCTAACCTCGCAGGAAGCTGAAAGGCTCAGCTTGTTTTGCTGTGGTTGAACTACCTCTGAATGTTACTTCCCAGACCACAGGATTCCCTGTGTAAAATCAAGCCTGCTCTTCCCCCATTCCCTTCCAGGCAAGGACAGCCTTAGCTGGCAGACAGGCGGGCATCCTCGGCGAGGCAGAAACACAGGGGAGCTACAGGGAAGTGACAAACATACAAACATTGTTTGGTAGCTACAACAAGCTGAAAAATATCCTGTGACCCAGACTGATTTGCAGTTCATGTTTAGGGAGAGAGAAGCAAAACCTGACTAGTTTGAAAGCACAGTGTACAGCCTATTGCATTATTAAAGGTAAAAATTACAGCTATTACTTTCAATATTTTTATGCAAGCTTTCTCTTTAGCAGATTAGAAGAAACAGTGTATATCTATAGCAACCAGGAGAGAGGAGGGAGGGATAAATCCAGTCCAGACCATTTCTGCTTAAAACCTTGCATCACTACCTTCACTATAGCATAATAGCTCATTTTTATTGCCACTTGACTGAAACCTCATTACAAACATGGCCAGCTGATTTTAATTCCTTCTTAATAAACAGAATGTTTATGAGGAAAACTGCACTGACGCCCCTGTGGTAGGTTTCCTTTGTTTCCTAAAGTAATTTGATTTTTCTGTCTTAGAAAAAGATTTCTCAGGGACAGTTTGTTTAGCTCTCATTCTATGATCTCCACAACATACTGTGTAGGTATTAAATTGGGAAAAAATACAAAATTCTCTAAGTTATGACCTTCTTGACTTAAAGTGAGCTTCAGGAAGATATCGTAAGTGAATTACGATGGACTGTATTAATAGATATTAATATTAATAGACATTTCAGATCAGCATACAGTCCTGAGTGTCTCACTGCAAGGAAAGGACTGCCAAGAAGAGTGTCACTGGAGAATTGCATCGATCTTAAAACACACAGAGTTTGTTTTCAGGATCCCTTCGTGCTAGTGTGGGTCATTTCGCAGGTGGGGATGTTCAGTGCAGATGGTACGTTCTAAAAGAGGAAGGGATTGGCAGAGAATACCTCAACAGAAAACAGTGTTTGATGGTCTGCACTGGGGATTTTTTGACAACTCTAAAAGAACCTTAACCCGGAGCCACTGCTGATTTCCATCTCCAGCAGAAACAGTTGGGGGGGTATACCAGCAAAGGCTGCATGTGGGGGGTTGTAGCCCGGAGATTTTCTATCTCTTCCAAATATAAGTGCAGTTCAGCTGAATCCAGTAAACTGGGAGAACGGTTATATGCGTGGAAGCTGGAAGCATTTTCGGGGACTCGGCACTGGCGCACCTCGACTCTGGGGGCCCCGTGAGCCTCCGCGGAAGTTTTCAGCGTGTGGGGACGGAGGGTCAGAGCGGCCCCGCTGAGGGATCCCCGAGATCCCGCCGGGGCAGGGAACGCGGGGGGAGCGGGAGGTTTGAGGGGCCGGGAGCCGGTCAGGAAGGACCGAGGGACGGGGACAGCCAGCGGGAGCCCGTGCTGAGGGACAGGAGGACGGGGACAGTCAGTGGGAGCTGGTGATGAAGGAGGGACTGGAGGACGGGGCCACTCAGCCGGAGCCGGCAGCGAGGGACTGGAGGACGGGGACAGGCAGCGGGAACCCGTAGTGAGGGACCGGAGGACGGGGCCCCTTATCCGGAGCTGGCGGTGAGGGACCGTAGGACGGGGACAGTCAGCCAGAGCCAGTGATGAGGGACCGGAGGATGGGCCCCTCACCTCCCACGGTGCGGGCGCGGCCGCCGGGGCCCTGCCGAGCCTCCTGCGGGGAAGCCCCCGGGCTCCAGCGGAGGACGCGCTCCCCGCCAGCCCCGCGCCCCCTGCCCCTCGCCCCACTCACCGATCCGCGCCTCGGCGGCGGCCCCGGCGGAGGGCGGCTGGACGCGCGGGGCGGCGGCGAGCACCTGCAGCGGCGGCGGCGGCGGCAGCAGCAGCAGCAGCAGCAGCGGGAGGACGGAGCCGAGCGCGCCCATCATGCCTGGCCCATCGCACGCCCCGCTCCCCTGCCCGCCGCCGCCAGCCCTCACTCCATTGCCGCCCAGCCCGCCCGGTGCCTCCCGCGGCCGCTCCCCGGCTCCGGCAGCCGCAGCAGATTCAACACCCAGGACAGCGACCGGCACCGCCCGCCCGCCCCCGGCCCCGCCCCGGCCCGGCCCGCCCGGCCCCGCGGCGGGGGGAGCGCTCCCACTGCCCGCTCTGCCCGCCCCGCCGGGACCGCGGGAGGCGGCTCCGCCCGGCACGGACAGCGCTGGGGCTGCCCCCGGGCACGGACAGGATTGCAGCTCCCCCCGGCCCCACACGGTCCCTGGCCCTGGCGGAGGCCGGGATCCTGCCCGCCAGAAGGGCGGTTCGCTCGCATCCCCCGTAAAGATGGCTGGGGATGGGAAGGGAGTTGCTAAATGTGCTTGTTCCGCACACCTGTGCAGGAAACAATGGAGCCATGCAGGAGCAGTGGCCATAAACTGAAACACAAGAAGTTTCACCTCAGCGTGAGAAAGAACTTCTTGACGCTGAGGGTGGCAGAGCACCGGGACAGGCTGCCCAGGGAGGTCGTAGAGTCTCCCTCTCTGGAGACATTCCAAATCCACCTGTAAGCGTTCCCGTGTCACCCACTCCGGGTGACCCTGCCTTGGCAGGAAGGGTGGACCTCCAACCTTCCAGAGGTCCCTTCCAACCTCAACATTTCTGTGATTCTGTGAAACCAGTTGACTCTGTCAAAGTTTTGTCCTGACACATGTGGCACCTGGGTGGATCGTCCCTGTGGCCTCCTCATCAGTGGTATATTTACTGGCCATCCTGAAGGATTTTATGAGCCCTCAGGTAAACACCTCTGTGAGTTTGCCTGGGAGGTGTCCACATGGATGACCTGTTCATCCTCTGCCTCCTGTCCCTGATTCACTCCATGTGTGTGGGAGCACCGGTCCAGGCTGCCAGGAGGGATCAGGAGACTCAGGCACAAACCCATGGACTTCCTCCTGGTTCACAGGTTCTCGTTTTCTCATGAACTTGTAACAATACTTAACCATTAACGCAGCAGTCACAGCCACTGAGTTGGAACAGCACAGGTGCTGTGTCTCCTGGCAGGGGATGTGTTTTTGACTGGGACAGCCAGGTCTGTGCCACACTGAGTGATGGCTGGTCCCAGCCCCCTCTGTCAGTCAAACATCTGCTTTATTCCTCCCTGAAGTTTCAGATTCTCCCAACCTTCTTCAATACTTCAGCCAAACAGCTCTAACTATACCTGACATGCTCCAGCCCTGGCTTTTACCAGGGACAGTCATGACAGATTCAGTCTCAAGCTAAGTAAAGGTACTCAAGGACTAAAAGTTGTAATACATGAAGTGGCTTTGCCATAGACCAAAAAAATAAATAACAAAAGCCCACAGAACAGACTAACCCTGGAAGAACACAGACATTCCTCCTTGCTCACCTCAAAGGTGGCAGAGACTACAACACCAACAGATCCAGGCCAGGATTGACACAAGTCCAGCTACCATGTTGGGACCAGCTGTGACTTGCCACAGTGTATCAGCCAAGCCTGGGGACTCAGTCAGTGCTTTGCCCCAGGCTTGGGGCAGGGGGAGAGGCAGAGAACTCGTGGGGGGCATGAAAGCCACAGCTCCTGGTGCCCTGACAGGCAGTTGCAGACTTCTCTTTCTCTCTCAGTTTTGCTCTGTGGGAAAAGCCTGAGCCTCTGTGTTGGGGAAAAGGAGTCATGGCTTCTAGAGCTGGTGCAAAGGCACCTCCTTTCCTTTGTGGTTAAGGCTGGTGAATCAGATGCAAAAAAGGGGCTACATATGATTCGGAAAACAGAAATTTCAAAAAAATATATTGATACTGGATGGTCTGTTCAAGCATTTCTGTCCTTGAGGTCTGTTACATGACTGCTTACGTCTTGCAGGGGAGTGGTTTCACTAAGCCAAAAGGTCTCTTTACCTCAGGAAAATCAATTTTGACGACTGAAAGAAATCTGAGCACTGAAAGGGGAGAAACAGAAAAGAAGGGAAAAGCATTCTATGGAAAGGACAAGATGAGAAATGAAACTGCTGAAACATAAATTAGTATATTCTCATGGGTTATGCAAACCATCTGGCTTTAAAAGCTAGTAGTAGGAACAAGGAAAAAGGTCATTGGAATTAGCAGAGAACTGCAAAACAACCGAAGGTAAGAAAGGAGCAAATGGCAGACACAGCAAGAGAACAAGTTGTACGTCAAAATACAAAATAGCAGGGATATTATTGGAAGTCCTTGCAGCTCTGCAAGGAATGATTTGCATAGCTCCTGTGAATTTATGATCAAATACCATGCAGATTTTAAAAGGAAATTAAAATTCTTGTACCCACTCCGTGCAGAGGATTAGCAAAATAATGACATTTGTACAAAAGCATATGAAGCAATGTGAAAAATCAAGACAGAAAGGGCATTCATCGAAGACAGGAAGAAATCCTTGAGTATACAAATTTAGCAAAGACAGTGTGAGTCAAGTGTCAAGGAAAGAGTAAAGAGTCAATTGGTAGGTGAATTAGGCATTTGGAAATAACTCAAGTAGCAAGTCTCAGGATTGGAGAGTGTAAAGCATTTCCCACCTGGTTGTATTTTACAGTTTTATAGGAGGCTGCACCTTAGAAAGATACACAAATCTGTCTTAAAACCTCAGGAGCAGGCAGATTGAAGTCAGTGGTATTAGGTATAATGAATTTTGTTAATGGTGTGTAAAAACTGCAAGACTTGAGTCTGTGTGCAAATTAGATTAATAACAGTATCACAGTGTAAATAACATGTCACATGCAAGCTACTTGCTGGTTCACAGTCGTTTTCAAGACATTTCTCAGTGCCAAGGTTTTTAATAGTTTGTATAATAAATTAAGCATCCATGTTTAGGTCTACCAACCTTGTGAGTTTGTTTTGATTGTGGTTTTTCTTATCATGTTTTTAATAAGTTTCTGAAGTGTGGAAAAAGAAATCCTAAAGGGTGCAACTCATTTGTGAAAATTACTAGAAAGATTAGAAAAATTACTCCGTTCCTGAAGTCAGGGGTGTTGTGGGGCTCAAACAGAACTGTAGGACTTGATAGTTCTGAAAAAGGGATAGAAGAGGATATCAGCAAGTGACTTCTGGAAAGGTATATTAAAATCTTTTTGGTAAGGGATTCTAAACTAGCAAAGATATTGAGTGGTGGCTGAGAGGGTAAAATATCAGCTCCCTCTTGGTAATGTGTCTGGAGGTGAATGTGATGCTGTATGAAAGAATGACATTGGAAATTATAGATCTGCAAATTTCAGCACAGCGAATAACATATTGAAGTTTAGCATGTCCTTAATTGCTGGAGCTGAATCTTTTTATGATACCCATTTAGATGTGAAAAACATGCTAGGCAGAGTGAAAGAAGAGCTGGATAATCCATATGATTTTATGCATATGAAAGATTTACATCCTTATCCATGGTAACCACAGCTGAGCAGGAGTTTTTCAAGGAAACACTTTTCTGTTTGAAAATGCTGTGTTGTCTGACTAAGGTTTTTCATGAGAAATATACGTGTTCTAATCAAAAATCCACTAGTAAGGGCCAGAAAAAAAGATCCAGAAGGGGCCAGAAAAGATCCCAGAATGCCTAATAGGCCCAGCAGCCAGAAAACATGTGTAGCCAGATTTTAAAGGTTCAAATTTTTGCTCTGGTTGATTCAAAGACATGAACTAACCACTGGATATTTAGGTCAGCCTCCATCTCAGTTTCACTGGGCCGTTCAAGATTAAAAGGAAACAGCCCTGCTAGAGAAGACCTTAGTAGTCTGTAGTTTAGTATGGAAGAAGCAAGAGGGTGAGTATAGAATTTATTTTGTTAATACTGTTTAGAATTAAATATTAGGAGTGGGGTATTAATAAGCTGGAAATTGAATTATTGATAGAATTTTTTAGATATGTAAGAACAAAAGGTGCCAAAACTACAGGGACCAAAAATTGGGTGGGTGTAAAAAAGAAGAAAAACACAGAATTCTCTTAAAGTAGAACATTGCCAGAGAATCATTTAGGCATGAAGATACACAAAGGGAAAATACTCTTAATACTTACATACTTATAAGTCATTGTGATATGAATAAAATGTTGTAAACAGGATTAAAATAATACAGGATAGTTAAAGGCTAAGTATAAGAACACCACAAAGGTAGTATCTGAGTCTTACTGTGTATTTAGCTACTGAGGTCATGTTTGAAAGCTTTTGCAGGTCTGTTTTTTAATGACAAATGGGAATTATATAAATACAAGCACAGGTACATCTTTGTGATTGTAGAAATTGTATCTGTGTATTTGTACAGGACAGAACTGCACGTTTTGTCTATTTGCCAGTTTATCCAAGTATAAAGAAGAGCCTGAACAAAAGGTCAGTTCCAGCTATGCTAATACACTCTACCTGCACAGACAAACAAGCCCTTAAAGAAAAAAAACACAAACACTAAAATTACCTTCTTCATTTTCTTTCTTTCTCTTGTCACCGTCATCCACCCTTCCCCAAATCAAGACTTTCGAGCAGGTTATTGCAGATCATTTGTCCTGTTAACTGGTCCAAAGCCCACAGGGAACAATACCTTTCAGGCAGTTTATCTAAGTTTCAGTAACCCAGATATCTTGGCAGAGTTTTAAGATGTACTGGGGAGTTGTGAGGAGTGAAAGAGGAGGGAAAGAGATAGAAAGGGTTGTTCTATATCCATCTCCAGACAAGACAGAATTTATAATATTTTATTATTTACATTTTGTGGCTTAAAAGGACATAGGTAAAATATTCAAAGCCTGTAGATGTATCTACAGCCACAAATGGAGATTTTGCAGGCTCTGCTGCCCATGTAACCTTCCCCACACTTTTCCGAGGGCACAAAGAGCTGGTTGAGCAGCGGGAAGGCTCCTGCACCTTGTTTGTGAGTTGAGGGTTTCTTTCGCAAGACTGTGAAAAATGAGGCCAGAAAAAACATCTCTAGAGCCACCTCTTGCAGTACCATGGTTACAAGAGGAGCAGCAGTGATTGCCACTTTGCACTTTGTTGGTGTGAGCAGTCACAGACTCTGGGTTAGCAGCTTGACAAGCGTTGGACTCTCTCCAGGGTGATCTTGCAAAGACACTCAAACAGTGACTGGAATATTTTGGTTACATTTATTCACTGCTGTTGATGGAAAGTTTAAAGTGACAAGATTTATATTCAAATTATGGGAGGGTTATATTGTAACTGTATTGCAGAGGCTGTAATGGCCCTTGGTATTAAAAACCATCGAAGAAGTCAACAGAAATTCTGCACTATGCACTCACAAGTAATTTCTTTTACTCATGTATATTGAAAAAGTACATGCAGTACATATAGTTCTATGTATTTTATCCTTTCATTAAGAGAATATATATATCACTTATTCCATGTACAAAAATATAGAATTAAAACAGTTAATATTTTAAAGCAGTTAAGAAGGAAGGACTTTACCCTGCAAGAGAGACTAACATTTTATCTAAGAAGCCCTCAAGTGCCTGAGACACTAAGATTGTTTAGAGGATGAGAAGCTCTACAGAAGCCTGGATTACTGAGAGGTAAATTCATACCACTCTCTCCACAGCAGTTCAAATACTCACTTAAATTTCAATTTGGTGGTTGTATTCTGCATTCATGAACTAAGTTTATTAAAAGAATAGAAAGTTCATAAAGGGAAAAATCTTTAACTCGGTGTGAAAAGGTGTAGCCCCAGGTCATATCAGCAGTGCCTGTGGTCTTTATTTTTCACTTATTCAGTATTTCATAGAATAAAATAGTATATTTCCAGTAGTTTTCATTTCATATCTATAAAACCAGCAGAGCCTTTGACATTTTTAAATTATTTCATACTGAATCCAGTTTAGCATGAAAATAAATATTTGCAGGGTCTAGAAGATATCAGATTGCTTGAAGAAAGAGTGTGGTATGATTAACTTTATGAATATCACAGCAATTCAGTTGTATCTAAGAATGATGTTTTAATGGATGGTTGATTTCTGCTATTTCAAAGCTTTTTTTCTTGTTTTCAAAATTATATTAGAAAATGTCTTTGGTGCACGCTAGAAATTTTACTCTAGATATTTCAGCATCACTGACGGACAGGAGGAAAAAGGCTGGAAGAAGAAATCCTTGAGAACTGTGCAACTGTAGAATTTAAAAAAGGAAAAGAAAAAAAAGTAGGTTGATTTTAGTTATGACTGGTAAGCTGTGAGCCAGTCTTTTATTCCCTGTGCTGTAGCTGAATGATAATGGTTTTTATGTGTTGCTGGAAAGGAGCCTAAAGTGGAATGTTCAGGGCCTAAGAGATGAAATGCAGCAACAGAAAATTACCTGTGAGAATAACAGATGTGACTGACATTCACTGAAGACTAAACATCTCTGTATATGAGTGCTTAGGGTTCCGTGTTTTGAGCAGACTCGTAGGGCTGCAGGAACCCTTGGTATCAGAGCACCACTTTGGTGTGCAAGGCAGTTTGGGATTGTGAGGAAGATTTCCATAATCTCTCCTGATGATTTGCAGGGATGCTGGAGAGAGCAGCTTCTGTAAATGCCAGCATTTGCAGGTCTGGACTGAACCCAAAGTCGTTTAAGATTCATTTCAAATTCTAGTTGACTTGTTCAAATACCACTTATGTAATACCTACAGGAAGCAGGGTGCCAAAGCTGTGTTTGAGGTAAAACTGGTGGAAGAGAAGGAAAAGGTGGCATGAAGCAACCTTGGATGGATGTTCAGAAGCTGTGAAGAACAGATTCCTAATGTCTCAAGACAGGGATATGATAACTGATGAATCTGGACTCCGAGGCCACTTTTGGTATCTTTATATCTAGTGTCAGGCTATAAAAGGGAATTCAGGCTTTACTGGGAGAGGGATAGCTGCTGTGAGAACAAGTACAGGTCACTGATGTGCTCTAGAGTCAGGTCCTTTTGACTGGGAAAGGCTCAATTTCTTGCTAATACCCACCATCACCTCAGATCAACACAGAGGCTGAACTGTGACTTGCCTATTTTGTAGTCACGAGGGACAGATTTCAAAATCAAACCCATCCGAATTCTTACTGATTTTTATGGGTAGTTAGGGTTCTCAGCACAGCTGAAAAACTTAGTCTGAGCACACCACGATGGGTAACCAGATGAAAGGATTAGAAATTTGTAAATGTTTTTTGAGAATGAGTTCTTGTTCTTCGAAAACCAGCTTGAAACCCTGAGGTGTGCACTGAATAATTAGATTTGGCTACCATTGATCAAAATTGATTTGAAATGTCAATAGGAAGGCAAATCTTAAAATTAATTAGGTGCTTTTAATGGGAAGGAGTTCAGAAACAGTTTAAAAATTCTATTTTCATCCATCTCTGCTAATCTGTAAGACTTGATGCTTGGTGAATGGATTTTACAACCAATAACTAATCCCCTGAGATACCCACTCCTCTTGTGCTCAATTAAAGGATGAATGAGATTACTGCACTTTGTCATCCTGAAAGAATAGGCTTGTAGTTGATTAAAGCCACTGGGGAAGCTCTGGTTACACGTCCTTCACTTGCTGTGCCTGACTGGGGATCAGTCTGGTTCCAGAGCTGAGCAGCCACGCCTGCAGCTGGAGATGGGTGCCTTGAAGTGACAAGTGTTATAATCTGACATCTCACACTGAGTTCCCAAAATTCATAGACATTTGTTACCTTAGTCTCACCGTGCATTTGTGTAAGATGGTGATAAGTAAACCTACGAGGAGCCGGAAAGATCCATGAACCTTTGTGAAATTCTGGGGCTGCAGCGAGTAGTGCCATAGTAAGGCCAGTGCAGAAGTTACAGTGTTGTCCTCAGAGCTGGGTGTGAAGAGCTCACAGCACACTAAGTGTAGAGCTGTGAGGTGACCACCAGTGGAAAAAAAAAAAGCACTGACTACTTGCTGTCTCATCAACAGTGAAGGGTTTGCATCACCCATAGAGCAGATACAGGGAACAGTTTGTGTGAAATAAGCAACTTCTCTTAATGTGATTAAAGGTATCATTTCATTCAACACATAATCAAAGGAGAGATAGCTCTGCACATCTTCATTTTGATACCACTTGACTTTTGAGTGCCTGACTTTTCAGCTCTAATAATGTTCTTATACCATATTATCATGTGTCACATGGAATCATAGAATCTTTAAGGTTGGAAAAGACCTCCAGGATCATTGAATCCAACCATTAACTCAGCACCACCGTGTTCACCACTAAACCACATCCCCAAGTGACATATACACACATCTTTTCAACGCTTCCAGGGATAGTGATTCCATCACTTCCCCGGGCAGCCTGCTCCAATGCTTGACCACACTTTCAGTGAGAAAATTGTTCCTAATATCCAACCTAAACCTCTCCTGGCACAGCTTGAGGCCATTTCCTCTCATCCTGAAAACACACAAGGCAGGATCTGGTTTCACAAAGTGCAGATTCTTGGATTTTCCAGCCCCTTGCTGGGGTGGTGAGAGGAACTGTGGGACTGGAAACAGTGAAGAAGCCACATGTATTCCTCTCCATTATTTTCTTTAGCATTTCTCTCTCATTTTGGCTGCTATTGCTGAAGATATAACGTGCCTTTGGGGTAAGCTCAGTTGCTCCCTATGTTCTATCTGGGAAACATTGTCCTGCCTACTGTAAAACTCAGAAGCAAACCTGGTGATGACCTAGAAGTTAGAATATTTGCTACAGGTGCTGTGTGACTATAAACTTGGAGTATCATTGAGTATATATTCATCCCAGTATGCTGGGAGGAAATCTAGAATTGAACAGTATGTTTTATAGCAACTCAGAATGGAGCAAGAGCACCTGAGCTCAGACCCTTTTCACTCCAGTTTTATAGCTTAATACTTATTGACGTGGGTTATTTGGAGTAGCAAAATGATAAATAAAACACAAATTAAGTACATAATTTTTAGTATAAAAAATTAGAAAATCTTGCTCAAGGCATTTTGATATCTCGAGTACGAGAGTCCTTGGACTATTGCCTATAATGTGTTTCTTTTAGAGGAAGGTCACTGAGGGTATGCTGTGATCAGAGAAAAAAAGAGGGAAAGTTCATGGTAATGACAGCTGGGGAGTGGAACATCCTTTGGACTACACTGAAATTACATTATGTGTCTCTGTAAGTACAAGATTATGTTAAGAACAGTCATGGGTTTTGGTGAAACTATTAAAAGTTGAATAACAGAGGAGAGAGGATGCTCTTTTTATGTTCTGAATCACTACTTTAAAAGCCTTCCCGTTGCTCTTTGTTGTAGTTCAGAGTGTTCCAACTGAGCCTCAAAGACCAAACAAAAACACCTACTTTACTTCTCAAGGGAATCTCCCTCCTAGGCTGAGCATTTCCCGTGAACTTTTCTGCTCTGTATTAACAGAGCTTCTACTGTACGTGACTAAGTGGCTTGAGTCACACAGAATTATTATGCAGAAGTGTGTATAAATGTGGACACTACGCTCAGTAAAGCCAAGGACTGGCTGCCAGCTTGGAAAGGGCAGGCCGTGACTGAAAACTCTTCCTGTTTAAAAATTCATATCTCCTTATGCCATCCTAACCCACAGGCAGCCTCTCTAGTATGAGACAGTTATGATGAGGCTGGAAGCCCCCACCCTGTAAAAGATTTAAAAAGATAAGAAGAGAGGTAAAGCAAAGATCTGTGCTGGGGTCCCACACAGTGAAGGAAGGGATGGGGGGGCTGTGCAGCAGCAGGCACACAGAGGTGGCCTAGAGAGGACCAGGGAGGGCAGTCAGAGCTGGGGCTGTCAAGGAGACCTCCTGCCCTCACAGGTCCCCTGTGTCCGTCCCTAGGAACTGCCTAGAGCCTGGGCACAGCCCAGGGCCCACTGTACTGGAAAGAAATCCACTGGCAGGGGTGGAAACTCCACCTTGTCAAAAAGGAATTTCTCCAGATGATCATAAGACAGATGAACAAGGTTCTTGCTGTGAGGTGTGTGATGGGGTATTTAGTATTCTATCATGTAATCTCCTATGTTGCCAATGAAAAAAAAGAATATCATGGTGAAAAAGTGGTAAAGGTATAAAATTTTACTGGCAAGAATTATATTAAGCACAGCCAGAAAAAAAATACTAGGACAAAAATAACTGGCATTTTCTTTCATTAGCAGATGAATAAATTAAAGATAAAAGAGCTGTCCTAAACTGGAACTGCAACAGGAAGGTTGAGAGCCAAAAGGATGAAGATGGTCTTCACAACAGGTTTGTGAAAAAAGAATTCTTTGCTTCCCCCTCTAAAAAATTAAAACTTTCCACATATTTTTTTTCCCACAAAGTCAATGTGTTTCCAGAGCCAAAAGCATCACACCTGTTCAGATGTGCTAATTGCACAGAAGAGTCTCTCTGAGATAGCACAGAGTGCTTTCTAATATTAGATCACACTGAAACAGGCCTGCTTTTAAGCATTCAATCAATGCATCATGATCCACCGATAAATTAAAAACTGCAAGCCAGATTCCCTGATCTCTATATGCTGCCCAGGTAATTTAAGGCTCTATGATCTCAACTGGAAAGATAAGAATCCCCCAGAGGCTGGCTGACCTGTGATGGATGGCTCCCGAGCCAAATACTGCTGTAGATTCCAGTGTAGATCCAATCATGGACTCAGGAAGCTGTAATCAGATCCCTTGATAAGTTCTCTCATTTTCTAGCACCAAACAGTTCTCAATTTCATTGCACATCCTTCTTTTTCACTCTTAGAATAACCTTAACTTTTTAAGTTCTGACAGCAGCAGACATCTGAAAAAGGGAAAAAATCCTATAAACACTGGCAGTTGGTAAACCCACCTTTAACTTCATTAATTTAAAAATCATATTCTTGGGATATAGAGTGCACCATACAGTGCACATCTCAGACATGTTTGCTACCATCCCTGAGTTTGAATACGGGCTGTTGTGGTCACTGCTGCATTTCCCAGCTCAGGCACTTGACAGAACCACTCTGCAGGTGAAGAGAGCAGTCCATGAGAGGGAATCTGGGGACAGAAGATGAGAGAAAAGAAACCGTTTTTGTCAGGAAGAACGGTGGTTCATTTTAATAAAGGACTGTTTTCAAATAAAGGACAAGCCTTAGAACTTCCCTTTGTGCAGAACTGAGAAAATACTGAGTAAAAGCCTTTTCTTTATGCCAAGTATTAGTAGTGCCCAGCCACAGAGTATGGTATAAGAAAGGAATCAGCATTTGCCACTGTGATCAGGAAAATGAGCTGACTCAGTCAAAGGAGCTTTTCCTTCAATGGAGCTGTGGGAGGACTTCACTCACACAGTCATTAAATAGCCCAGAGCAGGAACTGGAGTCACCTGGGGTTTGGTTTTGTTTGGTTATGTTTTTAAGTACTCTTCTAGACTGGCCTAATTGAATTTGTAGGCTCTTAGAGATGCTGTATTTTTCCTTCAGATGCTGTTCTGTGAAAATAAAGTTGCTAATACTTGCCTATTTTTAATAATCATTGCAAGATTTCAGAAAGGTCAGTGCACGAAGCATAAATTTCTTGCCATGAAGCTGGTGCTCCGGTACCATTTTGGGAAATGGGTAAGTAAGGATGGCTACAGTAGGAAAAAAAAGGGAAAAAAAGCCAAATCAATATTCTTTATTCAGATGAAAGTTGAGCTAACACAAACAGTTTATCTAAGGGTTTAATTATTGCCCCAAAAGGCAGGAAGTACGTGTCATTACACATGGTAAAGAACTCAATAAGAGGTTGGGCTGGTTCTACCCTGTATGTCCTTTGATGTGGGCATATGGCCACACAGGATTCCAGCAAGAACTGCTAAGATGTACCTGCTTAAAACGTAAAGCAAAGCATCTGCTACTACAGCATAATAAAAATGTATTAACCCAAGACAAGGATTTATTATAGGTGTAAGATGGGTAAGGAACTAACTGAATGGAAGAGGGAACTAGATTAGGCTGAAAAGGAATTACTAATGATGTTTTGGAATGGCATTTTATTTAATATTTTCATTAAAGACAGTACAAAAAATAAGCAAAGAACAAGGTAGTCCTCTGGTTAAAAACAGTGACACAGGAGAAACAGGCCAGTAAGAGTTTCTACTTCCTAGAGCCATGAGCAGCAAGGAAATGATGGTAACAGAACTCCTGCCACACTGTTTTCAAAAAATGCTGACTGATAAAACAGAGAGTGGATTTCCACTGCTAAGGTTTCCTCAGTGCTAGTGTACATCATTTCTGCAGATTTTCCAGAACCATGATGTGGAACTGGAGAGACAAATGACTCGCTTTGATTAGAGAAGACCAAGAACACATCTATGCTGAACACCCTAACCCAGTAAAAAATCTTTAGTGACTGCTGAGTAAACAAAAGCTAAAACTCCATCACCGTTTGATGCCTGGGAACTGTGCACAAGGTTGTGCTCAGACAAGCAGCCACACAGCTACACAGAGTTCTTATCTGAAGTAGATTAGGCAAGACCCGTCCCTATTTGCAAGGGCTTAATGAACCTCAAGGACTGCTGTCTGCCTATGGGAAGTTCTGCAGCTGTTCCTGAAGCTGCCCTTGGCCAGCTACTCATCAAGGTGCCAGTCCTAAGCCAAGCTCTTCTCTCCAGAATGGGCAGCTGCCATGACAGGTGCTCCTGGCACAGGCACCGCTGGACACTTGGTTGGTCTTGGTTCACACAACACAGAAGACCAGCCAATATGAGAAGGTTGCTGGTGTGTCTGGTGATTTCACATCACAGTCATTATCAGAAGCATTTTCAAAGCAAGGTGAAAGATTTTGTCAAAATTAGTCTCTCTGATTTCCTTCTGTAAGTCAGAAGACCTCAAAGCACTCGAGAGCAGCAGCACACAGGAGTTTGAATGCAAAGTCAGTTGCAGCTCTCATGGAGTAAACAGCAGGTGCAAGGTGGATATTTTTTCATTTCTTTGGCAAATCTGAAAGTTTGTGTGCTTGCATACATACCTGAAGACACTTACTTGCTAAGGAAGAAGCTTGAGAGTTTCTCCTGGTTTTTCCTTGGCTCACAAGTTGAAGCTGTGATAGATGGCAGATGCTGGGCTTTGTTTCCCAGCCAGACAACAGAGCAAATGAACATTGTCATCAAAAAGAAAAAAGGCACAAGTCCTTACAGATAATGTTGACTACTGCAAATAATTTAAAGCTGTTGCTTTCTTCAGCATCATTTATACTGAATGTATATGCACAAAGGGAAGAGCTACATACCCATCTTTTATGGGTACAACTGTGACTAGAACATTTATTCTTCAGGTGGCTCCTTGTTATCAGTGACTGCCAATGCCAGTTGCTCAAAGGAGTATCTTAGAATGGTGTTTTCTTGCCCATTTTTCAAGTAATTTTATTAATCAAAGTCAGGTTCAACTTCTTGAAAAAGCTGAAGAGATTTCAAGAGTCTGTTTTAAGATTATGGGCAGTTTTCAGATGTACAGTTAGGATTGTGTGGCTGAATGCCAAGGTTATCCCATAACAAAACCCAAAGAACAACACCTCTTCCCCAACAGCACTTTTGATTAAAAAAATGAAACAAATTTGTTTTACAGGTTTATAAAAGATAACTCAGCTTATGAAAGATAACTAAGAAACATCCTATTTACTTATATCTTCCAAGCAGAAGGAAAATGTAAAGATTTAAGATTTTACAAGATTAAACTCTTCAATGAGAACAGCAAGTAAAACCTAGAACTCTGATGATATTCTTGTGAAATTTGCCACAAAGGCCTAACGAGAAAGCCCTGACAGACCTTGGTTCAAGGAATTCCAAGAACATAATTATTTGTGTTGCAGAAAACCAATGTTTTTCCTTGTCAGAGCAGTTATAGTAGAGCTGGACTGGAAATTGAGCTGAAGTCTGTACACCAGCTGCACGACTAAAAGAAAATTATTTCAACACTCTTGAGAATCACTTGAGTACCAGCCTCCAGGAGGACAAAGGCTTATCTTTAAATTTTCTTACCCTTCCTAGCAGTATCACCTCTGAGTTATTCAGAAGAAATCTGTATATTTCTCATGTTGATGGAATGACCTTTATTTCTTTCAGATGCAGGGATATTACATCTGTACATGAATTCCATGAAAACTGAAAAAGCAAAATTATACACTGAGGAAAAACAAGGCAGTAATTTTGGATTCTTTTCTCATCTAATAATGTGAGCAAATACTGAGAGACTGAGAAGCAGAAAAAAAGGAACTTATTTACATATTCATTAAGTAATTTGTATAATCAGAAGATTTAAAAGGTCATTACCGGAACACCTGCCTGTTAACAGATGTAGAAGAATGAAGGCCAAAGAACACAGTTTTTATAAAGATGTTGATAGATAAACAGTTGGCAGAACTGCAGCTTCCTGCTGGGGCAGGATTAGTCCTTTTGGTCAGGCCACTGTTGGGGATGAGGTAAATCTGAACTCATGAATCCATGCACATACCGACTGTCTTGTTGCAAAGCTTGACTGTTGTTTATTAAGAATCTTATTGCTGTTAAATATCAACATTCCAGCTAAATCAGCTTTTATCCAGCAGGGAAGTTTTATGTACCAAGGTCAAGTAAGGACCTGACGTAAAGCAGGATGAAGGTAATTCATTGCACTTGACAGAGCAGATCCTTGAAAAAAATCTTACACTCTTAGCAGAGAAAGAAAACCAGCTCAGTAGATGCTTGTTTAGACAGATGGGGGTACAGCTCTGTGCACTAATCTTAATCAAGAGTGAGGAGCCTGTCTTAATTTGGTCAAACTGGTTAACTCCTGTTTCAGTGCCACTCAGTAACATTGGAGGTCTCAGCATCCATTTGCACAGGCCCACACTGAGAACCACTTCACTTCATTGTAGGTAACCAAGTGTTACATGCCCAGGTCTAAGCTGGTCACCAATGCTATTTCAATCTGTGGCTGAATTGTTTTCTGGAGGTTCCTATTAAATCTTCTAAAACAGACATAACTTTGGCATTAGGAGCTGTGCTGGTTCTGGTTGAGATAGATTTCTTCACGGTAGCTGCAACGGGGCTGTGTTTTGGATTTGTGCTGGAAACAGTACTGATAATGTGTTAGCCATTGCTGAGCAGGGCTTACACAGCACCATGGCCTTCTCTGCTTCTCACACCACCCCAAGGAGCCTGGGGGTGCACGAGGAGTTGGGAGAGGACAGAACTGGGACAGCTGACTCCAACTGAGCCAAGGGATGTCCCACACCATGTGACATCTTGGTCAGCAATAAACTGAAGGTAAAATTACAGGGGAGCCGCTGCTTAGGGACTGGCCGGGTGGTTTTATTTCCCTTTTTTCCTCTCTTTTCCTTAAAATTTAAAAAAATACTATTATTTTTTCTTAATTATTAAACTGTTTTTATCTCAACCCATGAGTTTCTTTCTGACTTTTATCCTTACAGTTCTGCCTCCATCCCAAGAGGGGTGGTGGCAGCAAGGGAGCAGCTGTGTGGTGCCTGGCTTCTGGCTGGGGCTGAACCACCCCATGAGCTCAGACAGGTTATTTACATGTATCTCTGCTAAGGCAACATAATACTGTGCAATCGGCATTCGGTCTTAGAAGAGTATCTGGTTGCATGAAGGAAATTAAATAACTGGCTTAAATGTCTGCATTAGCTGCATCATTAATATTAATTTATAAAAATAGCTATACTTTACAAAAATAGTTAAATATAAAGCAATTTATATATTAGTCAAGTCTGTGTTTAATAGCTAAGGCATTTCCCCTCCACTGTACCAGGCACTGAATCACACAAATATTCAAGTTAGGAGGAAGCTCAGGAGAGAATCTGGTCCAATCCCCAGCTAAAGCAGGGCTAATTCCAAAGCTGTGACAGAGAATCATAGAATCACTTAAGTTGGAAAAGACCCCTGAGATCATTGAGTCCAACCTATGACCCAACACTACCCTGTCAACTAGACCACAGCACTAAGTGCCACATCCTGTATTTTCTTAAACACCTCCAGGGACGGTGACTCCACCACCTCCCTGGGCAGCCCATTCCAATGCCCAATCACTCCTTCTGTGAAGAAATTCCTCCTAATGTCCAAACTCAACATCACCTGACACATTTTAAGACTGTGTCCTCTTGTCCTACTGCTGGTTGCCTGGGAGAAGAGACCAACACCCACCTGGCTACAACCTTCTTTCAGGGAGTTGTAGAGAGTGACGAGGTCTCCCCTGAGCCTCCTCTTCTCCAGGCTGAGCTCTCCCAGCTCCCCTCAGCTGCTCCTCATAGGACTTGTGCTCGAGTCCCTTCACCAGCCTCGTTGCTCTTCTCTGCACCTGCTCCAGCCCCTCAATGTCCTTCCTGAACTGAGGGGCCCAGAACTGGACACAGCACTCCAGGTGTGGGCTCACCAGTGCTGAGTACAGGGGAAGAATCACTTCCCTGGTCCTGTTGGCCACACTGTTCCTGATCCAGGCCAGGATGCCACTGGCCTTCTTGGCCACCTGGGCACACTGCTGGCTCATGTTCAGCTGCTGTCAGTCAGCACCCCAGTTCCTTTTCTGCTCGGCTGCTCTGCAGCCACTCTGCCCCCAATCTGTAGTGCTCCATGGGGTTGTGTGGCCACAATGCATGGCCAGAGCCCCCCTTGTCAGTCAAGTTCTGCACTTCTCCAAGGATGAATACTCCCATAGATGGGTATTCCATAGCCTTCCTGAGTAATGTGTTCCGGTTCCATTGCCTGTTCCAATTCACTCTCATAATGATTGTTTTTTACATCCAACAAGAAATTCTCTTGCTGCAAGTTGGTTCAGTTGCCTCATATTCTCTTCATGTGCACCTCTGGGAAAAGTCTTTTCTTAGTCCTCATCCAGGCAGGTGCAGACACAACGAGCTGCCCTTTCCCCTGTGCCTACACTGGTGTGCAGGATCAGCCCCTTATGGGTAGAAGAGCACACGTCTTCGCTGAACATCATGAGACTGGTTGATCCTCAGCCCAGCTTGTCAGGATCCCACTGAACGGAACAACCCAGCCCCTGGGGATCAGCCATTGCTGGTGCCATCTGCCAACAGCCCAAGGCTGCAGTTCATCCCATTGCCCAAGCTCTTCATGGAAGTGTTAAGTAGCAGTGGCACCAGCGTCTGCCCTGAGGAATGCCACAGCAACCGCCTTTAAATCTCACTCCAGGCTGTGTTATCCTTGAAGTCCCTTGGTCCAGCACGTTGTCCACCCATCTTCTATGTCTATACATTCATCCCATCTTTCTCCAATTTGGCTGTAAGGATCTATATAAGATTGTGTAAAAGTCTTTGCTAAAGACAGGAAACATGACATTCTCTGCTCTCTCTTCTCCCACAAAAGGAAGGGAAATCTGGTTGGTTAGGCAGAATAGCTATTCCCAATCACCATTTTGTCCCACACATATTGAAATAAAATTAATTTCCAAAACCTCTAGGATTATGCTCTGCAGTCTTCCCAGGGACTGAGATGGTATCTCAGTCTCAGAATATCTATGATACAATTAATTTTGTTTTTCAAAAACAAAGATACAAAAATACTGATTTTATATTCCTCCTCCCACAAAGACACTTTTATACAGAATAACTTCTTTGCAGCTTTTGAGCAATCTTTACTCTTTCATAATATTTATACACACCTTTATACATATTCCTTGCTTTAAATGTACAGCATAGCAGAAAATAAGCTTTACTTATTCATAATTTTACAAGATAATATTTTTTAAAAAGCAATACGTCTTCCTTCCTTTAATACGCATGACAAAAGCCTTGGCGTGGATAAGGATTTAAAAATTCATCCAAAATTTTCAGAGATGATTCACACAGGAATCTGAAATGACATAAAAAACACACAACAGGATTAGAAATGCTAAATGCCAAATCAGTCCTCAACTATTTGATTCTTAGAGTACATCTACTGCATGATTTCTTTGACCAGTTAGTCCATATTACTTTAAATATTAAAAATGCCTTTACAAATTACTTTTGAAATAGCTGGATTCTTTTCCTTTCAACTTCTCCATTTTTCTGCTGATCATCTCTGTCTATAGTGTAACCAACAACAGCCTGGTTTAAATCACTATGTCAGTTCAAGCACATTTTCTAATATTTCATCATCTATTTAAAGAACCCAGTCATTTTCTTCACAGCATTGTTACTTCTTTTCAAACACAGTGAAGTCCTTTACTGAACACTTCTCACTCTTTTACTTTCTTCCTTTCACTCTTCAGTCTTGGTCTTTTTTCTCCACATCTGGTCAACTTTTTTCCAAGCCTGAGCTTTCTATCTTATCCTTATTAGCAACTGCTTCCCTCAGCTGCCTCCACACCCCTCGTAGTCCCTTTCTGACTCTTTTGTCTCACATTATTTTCTAAACCATCCATAAGGTCAGCTTTTTTCTGGCATTCCCTGACATGTCACTCACCCATCATCACAGTTACGTTCTCATGCAACATCTTCTAACACAGCTCTAAAATACCCTCAAAAGACAAAATTTGGCACTTTGGTCTTCTGTCAAAACATTATTTCACTGTTAACAACCCTAAACATGATCCTTTGTGGGGTTTTTTTTTGTACAAGATTCTGTCACTTGGATTTCACAAGCATTTATTTCTCCATGTTTTTATTATATTCCTGGACTGATGTCCCAAATAAGCCAAGTTAGTCAGTCGTTAACCATGACAAGTCAGGGCATTCAGCACCAGACACAGACCTGACATGCAGGAGACAGCTCTGCATTTCCACAGCAGACTATTGGCTGTCAGGGCTTCCCAAATTCCCAGTGCTGTTAAGTGCTCCTCTCTATTGTGCTACAGTGTTTAAGCCATGATGAAACTCTATTTGAAAGGAAACCAATTTACAATGTACTATAAAATTAGGATAATGAGTTAGGTTCTGTGGGTTTAGACACAATATACTTTGTACAAATTTCATTTTGTTACAATTTAAGGCTAATAAAGCAATAGATTGGTAATGTGGAACCATGTGTCCCTGGCACATCGGACCACGAGCCATCCTTTGGGACAACTGTGCACCTCCCCAAACAGACAAGTTTAATGCAGTTTTACCAGGTACCTTTCCAGGGAACTTTTAGGTGGGTGGTAGAGAAATCACACCCAGGGTTATACACCAAAACCATTCAAGAGTCATTATTTACAGATCCAATGGGAGCACAGTTAAGAGTTTGGGAGCTAGCTAAATTGTAATGCTAAAGAAATATCCTTCAGCACAGCCATTAGATAATTCTAATTCTAATACCCATATATCAAAATGCTAATTAATGTAAATACACAGTATTAAGTAAAAGTTATTATCCTAGCACATTTGGTTTTATAGAGCATGGGACATTTTTCTCTTGCCTCCAAATGACTGCACTGACAGCTGTACCTGCGTTTTTTTGGTAGGCAAAAGTAGTTGCATTTTATAAACTAAACTAATGCGTGGGCCATTACTCTTGAGGAAATTCTCTCAATGCTCAATATGTTGTCCAGGATTTTTAAATGCACTGAACAGCATTTTTAAAATAATAGACCCACTGGGCCATGTGAAACCACTAACTCAGCTGAAGAGGGAAGACTAAATTACAATGAAAACTTTTGCTTCCAAATTAGTGCAACAATTCCTTGTATAAGGGCAGCACTTTAATTACTGAACCAGACAGGTTTTTTTTTACTTTTTTCTCTCATTGCTAATATGTAATAGATTACTTCTAAGTCTAAATTTAAGATGCTGGCACAGAATGCCAAGTCTCTTGGGAAATTAAAGAATGTCACCATTTCCTGGTATACCTGGGTATTAAATAAAATAATCCCTCAAGGAGTTATTATGAGATAATGCATTCAGAAGCAAAAAATAATAATACTATTAAGTACGAGTTAAAACCCAGTAATGTATTTTAGCACACAGCAGTTGCAGCACTGTGTGTGAGAAGGCTGTCTTCAAATTAATGACCAGAGATCTAGCTTGCAGCATACCATAACTAAAATTTTGGTGTTTGCTAAGTGGAGTAGGATGATAAAATAGTTTACAAACAACAGGGCACATTTCAGACTGTGTATAATCACATTTTAGTTGTACATTAGCACATGAGTAGCAGAGCACTACAAATGGCATGTCAGAAGCCACCAGAGGCCCAGCCCAGTCTGACATTCCATGTAGCTGAGAAACTGCAAACACACTTTAATTCATCATGCAAAACCTAATCACTGCAGAACTTCCTCCAAACCTCTTGCCAGCTAGAAATTTTACCCTTCTGGAGAGACAAAATCCACAACAAGCCTGGATAAATAAGAATCCTCCCAAATTCTACAAAGCTGTGTTACAGCTTCTGAACTTTGTCATCATATTGCAATTCTGATTCTTGTTAAAAAGTCTTCCCATTATCATGTTCGTGTTCCTAACCTCTGAATATTGTCTGCAACTATCTCTGGGTTTATATTACACAAAGGTAGCCAGACATATATCAGGAAATTAAAACACTGTGTAGCATCTCATGCTCTTTATCTGCCCCAAAATCTATGTTGATTTGTCCCTGTTCACTGGGCAGAGACGATCATATAGATTCATAAAGCAATTATCTGTGTTCTCATTTTAATTTATAGTCAGTAGTGCTCTCAAGTGGCAGCAATTATTCATTTTAATGTGCCTATTTATTTAATCATGTTAAGATTCACTTTAATTTCTCAGCATTTTCTACTGCCTTGATTACAAGAAGCTCAAACTGAATCACAATACCCTGCTGCTCAGCTTTCTTTTCCAGATAATTATTATTATTTTTAAAAATATTCAACTAGGACACTTGGCAATCCAACATTAAATGATTTAATTGGGAAGAAAACTGAGTTCTGTTTATTTGTGTTTGGTTTTGTTTCTAAGCTAGCCCTAACCAAAGGACATTTGTTCACAGCCAAGCAACTCTTCAGCTTTCTTGAAGGCCTCTTTGAGGCAGTGGAACAGACCCCACAGTTCTATCCTCTGGTTAGAGTCACAGCTCAGCCACCAAAGGCCTGTCACTAAAATGCCAGAGAACAATGTGCCTCAGGTCAGGGATCCATCAGAAGAGTGCACTGGGGAAGTGTGCTCAGGTTGGGAAGGCTGTGTAAGAAACTGCTGAGTAAATGAAGCTTTTTATCTTGTTGGGGGTTTTTCTGGTTTTGTTTTTTTATTATAAAATCTATCCAGTCTATATCCATTGTTTGACAGAACAGTAAGGAGCATCAATTCGAAGAACGAAAGACTACAAGGACCTCTGCATGTTCAGGCCACTGTGGTGCATCACAAACCTTCTCAGTAATTTTGGATGAATGCCCATAACCACAGTCTGTTTTCTTCACATTCTCTGTTTGTCCTTATAATGTCTCTTTTCGCACGCTTTTTAATTCCATGGGCAGTTCAACAGCTAGGCAGAAATCAAATGTCCACACATTTCAAGGCTTAAGCAAGTTTAGAACACTTAAGGCTAAAGGATTTGTCATGATTCTCCGTCTTGGGCAGGCCTGAGATAAATGATTGCAAATACAATGTAGCCAATCGCTTTCAAAAAACTTGTCACAAGAGATACACCAGGCATGACACTGAAATATCCCCCGAAAAAGAGCAAAATAAAATCACCTGTGGAAAGGTCTCAAAATCACTGTTACATTTAGTTCAATTTTTACCATCTGCATAGCTTTGGATTCACATGCCTAATGCCAAAGTGTGGGAGAAAAATCCTCTATAAATAAGAAATAGTAACCAGACTATTTGCTATGTTGTGCACCTGCTGTAACAGAGCTGAATTTCAGAACCGAACCCTGCAATATACAGGATCAAGTCCTAACACATTCAAATGAAATGAACAAAACCCAAGCCAAACATGTAAAGCTTGCAACCACAGCGGACGTAAGGGCAGGATATTTCATACTGTGCTGGGCTCAATACCCCACTATTTTTCCCCCCACTGTTTGAAACTTTGCAATCAATCATTCAGAAGGCTCCAGCAGAGTCATGGAAGTACAGAACAGAGCCAATTACTGCAGAGAGGGGAGGGCAGAGGTTGGTGTTGGTTCCCCACAGCACAGTTACCTTTCAGTGCTGCTGGATCCCTCGGTGGCCTCATTGCACACCATCAGCTTCCCTCGAAGGGCAGGGGCAACATCCTTTAGAAGAGCAGGTTTGTGCTTATCTATTTGGAATGTTGGACAAAAACAACGAGTTATCAAAAAAAAAAACAACCAAAAAACCAATACCTCCACCCCTGTATATTTTAATAGAATATTTTAAACATAAAAGATCGTTTAATGAAATATTAGATATTACATTAGATTCTCACTGGCCTGTGCATTTCAGCAAATGAGGATAAAAAGATGAACCGATGAGTCTGCAGACAGTTGTAAACGTAATTTACAAGTGATACAACCTTAAATCCTGTGAGAACTCAGCTTTCAAAATGTAACATATAAAAAGACAAAAATGCTTTGACTGACCTTTAATTATCATCACAATGCTGACAGTAGCTGTTAGACTAAAAATCCCTTTAATTTCTTCAGAGAGAATGCATTCCATTAATTCATTTAAAAATGACCTAAGGAAAAAAAAGCACGAAAATACGTTATAATCCAAGTCTGTTTCAAAACAGAACTGAACAGAACATGTTTGTAATTATGCTCCCCTGCCACCAGAGCTTCAAAGATACCATGCAAGACAAAGCAGTGGTGATGGGGTAACTGAGAATATCAGAGTTAGCAGAATGGTGAATTACTTGAGAAGAAAATAAAAAAGTTTGTAAACAGAAAGTAGCTATTAAGAGAAATGAAGAGCTCATGGTACATTTCAGAAAAGTCAATCCATGAAAAAGCTACTAGTCTGCTGAAATTTATCTCACATTATTGGTACTGAAATTTCTAATTTGAATTAAACCAAAGTTTAAAAAAAATATGTTCTATGACTCCAATGGTTTGTTAGTAACTACTCATGCTGAATTAACTCTTTGACTTAAAATGTATTAAAATAGATGGATTTCCAATTACAATCCAGTGCAGATCACTTATAACTAAATATAGCCCTGAAACACTTCCAAACAACATTTTAGTTATTGAAAGTATGGACAGAGTAACAGAACCATGACAACTGTTCATTGCAAAATCTGAAATAAATATGTATCTCGATATGTATCTTAAGAGACTCACTTTTAGTAAGACATGAAAGTATTACCAGTAAACTCTAGTGGTGTTTTGGGACATATGTCAAGCTAAGAAAAATGAAACAAGGGAGTCACAGAAGGGGTCTAGCAACCAAATTAAACTGCAATACGGAATAAGACTATAATATAGAATGCAATCACTAATTGGTCATTAGTGTTTATAGTAAAAATAACAAATTTAACTCAGAAGCAATTCTCAAAACCAGAGAAAAATAAAAGAACAAGAGGGATAAAGCAGGAGATGGACAAGATCTGTAATCCTCATACTCCTCAGAGCACAAAGCTAAATGCTCGGTGAAGAATTCAAGGGAAAACAGAGAGCAGTCATGTTGTAATAACTTTCCCTAATACATTTCAAAACAACTTTAGCAATATTATTATCTGTTACCAAAACAGAACACCATAAATAGCCAGCTCTTACTTCAATTGTTCTTCAGGTTTTTAGTGTGTTAAGATATCAAAATGAAATACGCAGTTAAGAACCAATGCAGTAAATAAGCTTTGCAGAAGCTCGAATATTGCTTCTAAAAGCTGAAAAAGGTGAGAACTCTTTAGGTTCAGAAATAACCATTATGAAGTTGCTCATGTATTGCATCAGTTTTATTGTATCATTGTGGACCAATCTGACCAAACACTGAATCCATTTCATATTGCTCTTAAATTCCAACTGATAGTCCTTGGATCAGAGCTCTGATTCCATTGTTATCACTGTTTGGGTCACTAAGCACACTCTGTAGCTCCATGAAGGAACACTGTAATTTCATTAACCTGTAATAAGACTCACTGCAGCTGCCTTTCCCCACCTCCCCCTGAAAAAGGGTCACATGAGCCTGCAGGCAAAGATAAAATAGAACAGAACAATAAGCTCTTTAAAAATACATATAAGCAACAGAGGTAAGTAATTGGTTCCTACACAGATAGTTCCCTGGAAAGGACACTCGCACAATTGGCCAGATATTGCCAAGACTCTCAGTATTATCCCTGCTATGGGGACTGAAACTCAAGGATAGAGACTGACTGATTAGTACTGAAGATACAACAGAGCAGAACTCAGAGCAGGTGTGCTCCCAGAACACTAAAGCTCCCAGAACACTAAAGCTCACATCAGATTTTGAAACGTCAAAGGCTTTCCCGTTGACATAACGATTTCTGAGATATTGAATAATTTACTATTGGACTCTGACTATGGCCTATCAATACAGATTTATAAAAGAATACAGCCTTAAAAGTAGTCTCACTTCTGAGGCACCAGTAGAAACAGATGGAAATTATCTCCTTAGATCCTCTTTGCACCAAAAAGACAAATACTAGTAGATGGATGTTTTCCAAAGTACTCGTAGAAACAATTTGGTCCAAACTTGCAGTTTTCTACATCAAGAATGGACAAGAATCTCTGACCACTACAAGAAAAAGTTTCAGAAGAATTAACTGATTTTCTGCATCTCTTTTGAAAAGAGGTGTGTAAAATAATTTTTTCACTAAAACAGAACACCTTGATGGGCAGCTGCTGCCTCAAGATTTGGATAATTAGCTGGACTGTTGCTGGACTCTCTGGAGTCTTTTGTTTTGCAAAATCAACTAGAACTAGAGAAGGACTGAGAAGAAAAAAAACACCTCATGACAGAAGAGAGGGATATTCACTGCCTCTCAGATTAGGAAGTTAAAAATAGGAATTAGTTGTGGTAAATCTGGGAGAAAGAAAGGACTTCTAAGCCCCTTTGTGATTTAAAATAAGTCTAGTGTATACAGTCATGTAAATAAAAATTGAATATGAACAAACTTAGCAAAATGAAATTCCCTTGTGACAATTTTAGAACATATACAGGGCCCCACTAAATATAGCAATTAAAACCCCAATAGTTAAGTTTAGCCTTACTTTTGGAGGCTTTTAGGACTCAGGATATTTTATTTTGAATGTTGTGACTTTAATACATATCACCTCATTGCAGATGTTCAATTAAAGGATTAATTCTGTTTCTGGCAAATATTTTATCTCATCTAAATACCTCTGTACTGAGGGGACTAATGTTTATAAGTATCTTATGAAAGAAGCAAGCCAAGATGTCCAATGAAAGAACTCATTAGGATAAACAATCTCGTAAACAAGAAGTACTCTTGGTTAAAAAAACCCCAGCAATTAATACCTACAGGCAATATGTCAAGAGAAAGAGATTATGAAGTAGTCCAGGTAAAATTAGTAAGGAACTAGTTCTTCAAAATTTATAAATTAAAACTTTATTGACAACCTATAAAGTGCTCTACCTTATCAACAACCTTGGACAAATTAATATGAAACATTTACCTGACAACATTAACTGACTTCATAATTATGGCCATTAAACTGCTTGAAAGAGGGGGAAGGTCTGAAACAGTCTTTGGTATAGTGACATCTTTTTCACTGGAAGCCTAAAAAGAAAAAAGTCAGCAACTGTTGCAGATCAAGAAATATATGTATGCAGAAAACACTGAATTCAATAATTACACTAACCAAGACCTATCCTGAAATAATTAGAACATTCAAAAGTGTTCTTTGAATAGCTTTAGTCCAACTGTGTTGTGTCCAAATAAACAAAACTTATTTAAATTAAAAAGAGTAAAACTAAACAACAAACAACATAAACAGTATTTGTACCAAGGCAAATATTCTCTACAGTCTTTCTGACTAGAAGTTGCATTTAACTACATAGGCACAGCCTATTAAACACAACTGAGTACCTTCTGTGGCTCCAAGCTAAAGTGTGCATACCTGATTTCTAAAAATAACTTTGGTGACAGTGATTTCCTGAATCCCTGCTCTTTTTAGTATCAAGTTCTGAAGAGCATGGTAAATATTTAGTTAGAACTGAATTTTGATTTACTATTACAATAACCTGGGGGCAGGGAAAACCTCAGCCCAGATGAATGACTGGAATGAACACTCATAATTTATGAGTATGAATCTCCAGTACCATTCAAGCCCCTAAATGTTTACTCTGCATCATCTGTAAAGAGCACCTGTCATCCCACAGCCCCCCAGCTGATACATCCATGTCTGCAGGTAAACATCTGCTATTGTCTCAGCTCCTCGGGGAACACAGGACAGCTCTGTTGTACTTGGTGCTTTTTGGCAACTGTTTCTTGCTCTATTTGTGACACATCCAGCAACCACAGCAAAAGCACAGCCTCTGCTAAAGAGCCTCTGCTCTTCCTTCTTAGTTCTCAAAGCTTCCAATCTCACTAATTGTATTTGCTCCTAACACTTCATGCATTAGGAAATGCATTGGGAATGTCACCCTTCTCCTTCAAGGACAGTAATGGTTCCTTGGACTTTCAGAACATAAAATAACTTCTGTTTATATATTCTTTTCAGAATTAGAGATTCTTTCTTTACTTTCCAAAGAAACTCAGATACTTGGAAATCATCTAGACAAAATCGAAAGGAATTAAAAAAAAGGATGCAGTATGAGAAGTGTCTCTATATTGAAGCACAGAATACAGAAGTGATCAGTGCCAAGCAGGACATCAGCCTGCTTTGGAACAGGATTAGGGGACTGTTCCAAGGAACTAGGATCTGTCAGAGATCAGTGGCTCACTTCCAAAATCCCCTAATGCTGGGTGAGATGAAGGGAGGTACGTTTAGAACCTCCTGTCCTCTTCCTCCTTTCCCTGAGCTCTCATTGCTGAGCACAGCATTGCATGGTGTGGAATAAGCCTTTGACCAGTTCAGATCAACTGCCTCGCTGTGTCCCCCCTCAGCCTCTTGCCCATCCTCAGCCTGCTTGCCTTTTTTTTTTAGGGTGGGGGTGAAGGGAACAGAGAAACCTTGACACTCAGCAAGCACTGTTCAGCAACAGCCCAAACTAACTGTGTGTTCTCAACAGTGGTTTAGCCACAAATGCAAACCACAACACCACAGGGATTGCTGGGAGGAAAGTTGACTCCTTCCTATAGAAGGAATATCTCAAAAACCATGTTGTTAATGTCCAACACCACCCAGCTTCTAAATTCTTCTGTCAGAGGTAAATAGTGAACAAGGTATCAGGACAACTCTGTTCTTATACAGCTGTAGTCATAAATCTGAGAGATGAACTGTAATATGAAATTATGGCAAATAAAATTTCCTGTTTGCTCCATGCCAACACACACAAATCATCATCTGCAGTACAAAGATCAACCTTTTAGATATAGCTCTGTTGTTCCAACATAATGTTCAAAAAGCAGTAAGTATAAAATAAGAAAATTAAAAATAGTCAGGATTAACTTTACCATCTGTAGCACACAATTTATGTCTGCTACTACTGCAGCCAGGAGAGTGGAGAGTACACCCTGGTGCACTGCTGGGAATGATGAATGCCAGCACTGCAGTGCGTGAAGGAATTCTCCAAGAGGCATCTGAATAGAGTGAATCAACTAAAACCAAAAAGAAAAACAAACCTTTTTTCAGATTGCCTAAGTATAACTGAAATATTTCAGCAAGCTTCTCTCTGTGAAGGAGTGCAGACCACACCTTGAAAGTTTCTGAGATCTTCTAGTCACTTGGGATCAGAGGCAGAATCAACAATGTTTGGGAAGACTACTCATAATTTGAGTATGAGAGAGAAATGAACAAAACAATGGTTGTAGCAAAAAGGAACTGAATGATTTTCAGAAGTCATGAAAAGCAGATCATCAAATTTTCCAGAGTGATCTATTTACTGTCTGCTGTAAAAAAAAAGAAGCTAACTTTTCTGTGAAGATGTGAGATTTTGAAGACTTTTAGGGCATCATACATATTTTGAACTTGATATCATTCAGGCTGAAAGAAAGAAATATAATAACTGCCAAGATCATAACATATACATAAACAAATTCTTTGTTCTGGATTGAGAGAGTTCATTTAATTGCAGATAAGATTTACAGCCTAGAAGGATTAGCACAGTCCAGGATAATTTGCAACAGAACACACTGTTCTTCAGTTTACTAGTTCTTCAGTCACGATAAAATGGATTCAAAAACCCTACTAACAGGAAAATTTAATCACAGAAAAATTTAATCATGTCTACTCAAACAGTAGGTAGCAGTGAGGCAACAGCCTCAAAGAGCCTAAGTATAACACATTTGTATAAAAAGTATGGATTCATCTACATATTAAGTAGCAATTTCAACTGTAATATGATACCTGAATCCCTTCTTCCTGCTGTTTCTTGAGTCTATGTGCCACACATTCCAAAACTTTCCACAAGATGTTCTGTACAGTGTGGAAAAGATTTGCCACTTCATCTGTCTCAGTATTCTGAGTTAAAGAAGCTTCAAGAATTTCTTTTAGAGCACACAGTAATACTGGAGCACAAAAGCCACCTCTCTCTAGAGAAAGAGATAAATACCACAATAGTAATGCAATATTTTTCAGGTACCAGCTTAGAAGGAAACTCAGTTATATACAACAAATAGTGATAGTTTACAAGTGTAGACAATATATTTAATTTTTGAGTATCCTTAGCTGAAATTTTCATACAGTACAGTTAATATTTTAAGTATGAATCCAGTGTTCCCTCCAATCATTGAAGGTTAGGGATTAAAACCGCTAATGTAAGTCAGCTAAATATAAATGAAGATGTTGATATTAGTACAAAATATGGTACCTGTCTGTATGATTGGAAGAGCCATATCTAGAACATGTGCTTGAAACGTGAGATTTCCAAGGCCAACCATTATGACATCTTTACATACTGTCAGGTAGGTCTAGAAGAGAGATGCAAAATCATATGAAACCCAAAATTTATATAAAGTAACCTTTCAGTACAACCTAAAAATAATAAAAACACAAACCCCTAGCCAAGTTTCCCTGAAAGCTGTTTTACCTACTTGGAGTTACTCTGTTCCCACCTGTTGAAAAGCAGGAATTCTGGCCAGTTCTCCAAATGTTTCCATTGCCCTTTCCTCCAGTAACCAGTTTCTCAAAAGACAGTAAATCCTCTATCTTTTTTACTCAGGCTCAGATCAGAGACATTGATACTCAGCATTTACTGAGGCAGAATGTGACATCCCCACCTGTCCTGAATAGCAAAAGCCAGAACAGAAAAAGAGCTTTTCCCTATAGACACAGAGATGTTACATTGTAAAGAGATTATGATATGAATGTACAGAGTAGAGAACATTTAACCTGTCTGTGTACATGTGAGCTGAGCTGTTCAAAGGACACTGACAGTGACTAAAGTTAGCCAAACCTTTCCTTTCACCAAAATCTGAAAGAACCCATAGCTTGGTGCTAAAATCCACACCTTGGATTCAATGGTATGTGGGAGGAATGTAACAGAAAACAATTGAACACTAGCTAAACCCCCCTATATTACATCATCAAATGATTTTTGATCAGTGAGGGGCATTCCAGGGACACTGGAAGTGATGACACTGGGGTTTGAGTCAGAGATTCTATCAGCCCCACAGTCAACACAACAGTAAACCAGTGGCCTAAAGAAAACAGCCCCTCAGTGAATCCCTGCCCAGAGCACTAAGTGCTAAACTGAGTAACAAACCAAGCAGATAAGAAGGGAGAAATGGGAAAGAATGAGATGCCTCACAGGGAAAGTTATAGAGAAATGTAGGTGTGAAAAGAAGAGACACTCTGGTCCTCTCACATACACAACAGTATTAAAGAAGGAACTGTAATTATTGTATGCTACAGGGTTTTTTGAGAAAAACTAAGTCTGCTTCTAATGCCAGCATTGCTACTAAGTATACACACCAAACAATTAAAAAGCACAATCAATATCTCATTCTAATAAAAAACAGTATAGAAGGTGAGAAGCAAATAGAAGCTGCTTAACAAGCACATGGCTTTTTACAGGAGATGCAAGAGGCCTGGATTGTCTTCTTGCCTTCCAGACAAGTCACATCAGTCCTCACAACTCAGTTTCTCCTCTGGAAATAATGATGCAAACAAACTTTAAGATCTACCAGTAAAGATCGTTGTGTTTCATTGTTGGCTAGCCAAGCAATATGTGAGATGGGTCTACCAGTGACCATAAGCCTTTCTTTTTGCTTATCAATAAACTTTTGGTTTTGTTTTTTATTCAAATCTGGGAAATTGATCATAAACATTCTGGTAATGCTGGTAAAGATTTCCTGTTTTTTGTCTTGCCTTTCTATAAGGTTGAGTTCTGTGCCTCCAAACTTTTGAAAGCATTAGAATGAAGTATACTGAATTCCTCAGATTATAATTTTAATTATTTCATTTGGGAAAGCAGAAAGGAAAGAGGAAAGCAAGGAAGCAAACATAGATTCATAGAACAGGTTAAGTTGGAAAAGATCTTTATGGGGTATGAGAGACTAAAGACAAGAATAACTTGTTAGAAACTTCAAATTTGGAACGTTCAGGTTAAAGCACATGATGTGCTAGAAATTTCTTGAGTGGGCATTTACACAAGTGTAAAACATCAAACTTGTTCCATCCTCACTTCAACAGATATGATGAGAATATATATTATGCACTGGGAGATGAAAAAAAAAATCTAGGTAAGAACAAGGTTGATACCAGCTACTTGATTTAATTGCTAGGATATGCAAAATTATGTATTTATAAAATATAAAGGTTATAACTCAAAGTGATTTAAAGAAAAAAAAGTGTGTGATTTTAAGCACAAAGGAAATAGCAAAAGCACAAAACTGTAACCTCAGAACAACTAGGACTGTGTTTCATTAGCTCTTTCACTTGCTGGGCTGCACAAAGGCCAGTGCCCTGTTTGTCAGCACACCAATTGCTACACTTGTGGTTTTTCAGATTGGCAGCCGTTTGATTTATATTATAAGAATCCTCTAACCTGGATAATTAATTCAGAAACACTACTGTGTTTTGAAATACCATCCTCTTGATCACTTGATAGTATAAAAGGTACAACTTGACTTTGTATCCAAGCACCTGTCTCCTTCAAAAGTGAGAGGCAATCTCCTTCTCCAGAAAACTGGAAAAAAAAGAAAAAAAGTTTACCAATTGTCTTTCCAGTTATTTGGGAATTTCCAGCTTATTCTGAAAGCTACAACCATACCTTGTGCTGAAGATGAATACTCAATCTGCAAAAGAGGCTGAAGGCTCTTAGACTAGTTGCTTGATTCCAGCTACCAGAATCTGCATTAGTTCCTTTAAGGATTGAGCCAAGAACCCTCTGAAATATAAAGGTTTGCATTTATATTTTTCAGAAAATCCTTTCAAATGTTTCTTTTCTCAAAAGTTTTAAACAGTAAAAAAAAAAAAAAAACAAACGAGAAAATAATAAGAACAATAAATCACCAAACCCAAAAAAGCAACAAGCATACTTTCAATTATTCCACTTTGCAATGTCATAACTGATTTTCAGACTATTTCTTATACGTATATTCCAAAAGTCAGGTCCCTTAAAAACACTCATCACTAGATCACAAAAGTGTTGAGACACCTAAAACTGACAAGCTGGTTAAAATCTGCCATCTATACACAATCCTTAACTACTATACTTCTAGCATAGTAGGAAAACCCTTTTACAGAGGGAGAGGGGATCTTGAATGTTATTTATTTATTCTTGCATGCCTTTAATTTGACTCAGGCAATATGTGACGTTCAGCATTCTTTTATAAGCACTGCTTATGGTCAGGAGAATACCACCTTTGCAGCACCGAGGACTTTCAAAAGTTTCTTCACTTTCTTTTCATGAACAGAAAGGAGGCAATCACGATTGACAGGATGAGTCAAGAGATAGTCAATGTAATCAACTGCCAGCTCTGGTTTTGATTCCTGTGTTATGTGGATCTGCACTCGGCGTCCAGATGTTTTAACGTTCTAAATAAGAATGAAGCACAAAAACAGTGCAATACTGTCAGTATTTTTACAACAGATAGTTGTTAGTATTTTGTTTATATTTATTTATTTACTTATTTATTAAAGTTAGTACTTTACAACAAATTTTAAAGCAGAGTAACACTTATAATGTCTCATTCTATTAAAAATAAATATGCACGACGCCTTTATGTAATCTTGCAATTCCTGAATTCTTTGACATATGCATATGTACACCTTTCTTGGGGTCAGTGTGTCAGACAACCAATCACAGGCTAATTCCATAATACGCCCCACTTGACCCCAGCGACACATGCAGTCAATCAGGGTAGAATATTTGCTTTGGTCAGCTCCACTGTTAATATCTCTGAGTCTGGAAACCACACCACAGCTTAAAAGAAAACAAACAAAAAGAGATGTGTTAGCTTTACATCCATAAGTGCAGAAAAATCCAAAGAAAATCAATTAGTGTAATACAAACAAAAAGATTCACCAATGGCTCAGACATACTTGTACATCACAAATTTTGCTAACTTATCGCATTTTTTTTAGTGGATTAATTTATCCAAATGGGTACTTAATACATCGGCTTGTGAAACATTAGCAAATGCAGTCAACAAGAAATTTCCTGTAATTCATATTTGTATTTCAAAATAGTACCTGAATGTAGGAACAGCAGCAATGGGCATAAAGGATGCCAAAATAACCAATGGAGTCATGCAACGCTCGTCCTAGGATAAAAATAAAGTACACTATATTCTGTACATGTCCAGGTACACACAGGCACACAAAACCAAAGAGAGTACTGAAAAAGCATGATTACATTTTCTCAAATTAAGGATTTCCTTTTTTTTCATTATCAATGGAACTGAAAGAAGCTCATAACAATATGTGGCTTGCAATCGAAAGGTGTGATTCCTATTCTCAGGTCAACTATCAATTATCATTCAGCTTTTTGAAAAACTGTCAGAATAACTACCATGAATAATTATGGCTCTGTTAGATCCATAACCATTGCAAAAGAACTACCAACTCTACCTTACATTTTTTTTCCAGCAATGACTAATGTTTAATTGCACAACCACGACACCACCTAACTGCTCTCAAGGAACCAGTGCCTTAAAATGAATATTCATTCACATGGCAAACTTTTGAAAAAGACTCTAAAGGAAAGAGTGTGAAAACAACAATGACAATGTTAAATGCACTGTTATTCATTACAACTTGTCATAACACACAGTCCAGGCCATGACATAATCTCACTCAGGTTATATAGAAACCAATCTATGTTAAAGACTCTTCAAAAATTGTGTCTCTGTATGTCCCAGCTTCATGAAAATGGTCAAATGAAATTATTACCTACTTACACATTCCGAGTTCTAAAACTGTCTCAAAACTCATATTTTTTTAAAAAAACATTTAAAATGTAGCTTTTTCAGAAAAGAGACAGGCTGCTTCAGTCTGTAGTTCTTTTAGAAACTAAGCCTCTGATGAGAGGTCCTTTTAGATCCAAGCTGCTTACTCACTCTAACAACATCAAAGAGGTTGATTGCTACAGCTGGATATCTTGCTGTTCACTAGAGCCTCTCTCTCAGGAGGGATGTTACATCCTCTACCAAAAAAGGGTTTGGAATGTCTGTGACAACTTCCAAATGCTTTCAGGGTAGAGAGAGCATTTGGTATATCTGTGCTGCAGAATATGACATAGCAATGAACTGCTTTTCACTCCCCGATTATCTAATGCAAAGCTAAAGTATAACAGCCAACATTACTCAGTATATTCAGCACAAAAGCCACCAACTGAAAAACAGATATCCAGCAGGTAATCCTTCCAAATGCACTCCAGGTGCAGCAGACACTACTGGCCACTCTCAAAAGACAGTATCCTCCTCAAGAATGACACTAAAACAGTTAAATAGAGCAAGGAGACTGATAGTTTGAAAATGACCGATTTTAAATAATTGCCTATATCAAACCCAAACAATAAATAAGTGCATCTAATAGAATTATTAGAGAGTAGATTCAAATTAGCAGAAACCACAGAATCATAGAATGGTTTGGGTTGGAAGGGACCTTAAAGATCACCTAGTTCCAAACCCCCAGCCATGGGCAGGGACACCTTCCACTTGACCAGGCTGCTCAAAGCCCCATCCAGCCTGGCCTTGGACACCACCAGGGATGGGGCATCCACAAGTTCTCTGGGCAACCTGTGCAAATGTCTCACCATCCTCACAGTAAAAGATTTCTTCCAATATTTAATCTAAACCTATTCTCCTTCAGTTTAAAGCCATTCTCCCTTGTCCTGTCACTACATTCTGTTGTACATCTCCATCTTTCTTGCAGGCTCCCTTCAGGTACTGGAAGGCCGCAATCAGGTCACCCTAAAGCCTTCTCCTCCAGGCTGAATAATCCCAATTCTCTCAGTTTTTTCTCCTAGGAGAGGTGCTCCAGCCCTCCAATCATCTTGGTGGCCTCCTCTGGACTGGTTCCAACAGGTTGCTATCATTCCTGTGCTGAGGCCCCCAGGGCTGGAGGCAGCACCAGATGGGATCTCACCAGAGCAGAGCAGAGGGACAGAATCCCCTCCCTCGACCTGCTGCCCGCACTGCTTTGGATGCAGCCCAGGACACAACTGGTTTTCTAGGCTGTGAGTGCACATTGCTGGGTCATGTCCAGTGAAAAAGGAGCCTCAGCTGCTTCAGGTGCCTGTTCCAGCAGCTGGGACAACAAATGGTGGTGAAAGAGTTTGGGGGGTAGTGGGTAGAAAAACACGTGGACTCTCACATACACCAAATATTCATACTGCAATGGCACATCTTCATTTACTGTTTTCCAAAAGTTCTAAAAACATTCAAAATAATAGAATCCAAGAAATATCTTACAAGGAGAGCAATTTACTGCATAAGTATTTCTGAGTTGACTATTTAGATAATGGCTCATCAGTTAGACACTGCAAATGGAGAACAGCTTGTACCCATTTGTAGAATTCCAAGAAACTTGCTATTGTTTATGGTTTATAGCAACAATGAAAAAGAATACTTCATCCTATAAAAGGAGATAAAAGATATAAAATATGAAAGCATATGAAGAAAAAACTAAGAAAATGCAAGAAAACATAGTCTTTCTTTACCTTAAATACTTTAAAATATTCAGGAAGTACAGAAGCAAATTTCCTGACAGTATAATCTTTGACCTCTTCATTGTGTTCTAGTGCTTTGTAGATACTTTTCCAGAGAATTACAATAATCTCCAACAAACTTGCCATGCTGGCCACATCATTTATGGACAACACATTATCCAACACCTGAAATACAAACACTTAGATGATATTAGCTATTATATTCTTAAATATAAATGGAAGTTAAAATAAGGTTTCAAAATAGCCCTGAAAATCCTTCTATCCATTTTACAAAGGTATTGTGGTTGCTGTAGAACATGAACTCCACAATTCAGTCTTACTCTCTCTAACTTCACATATCTTGCAAGGGTAATTTTTTGAATAATTTAATTGCAAAATCAAACCAATTTATAATTAGTACTGGAATTAGGGTGCTTCATATACCTTCTGTTTTATCCTATCTGCTTCACCAAATTTCTGCTATTGCAGGACATGAAAACATGATAATGGCAGTTCTCCCCTTCTAATTCCACAGATGCCTGAGGGCTTTCCCTTAGATTTCTGTCAAATCATTAACTGCCTATGTCTCAGGTGAAGCACCACAGAAAAAAAAAAAGAGTTACTAGAACTTAGCATAAAGTGGATTTTCTTACACTTGTGTTCTCCTTTTCACTTTCATCATTGTTATCCTCACCACTGTCATCCAGACTCTCCTTCCTTGCTCTCTGGATGCAGGCGTTCAAGCAGCGCCGAATGGTGAGCATCAATTTAGCTACATTTAAACAGAATAAGAATAAATTAAAAATGTACTATTTTTAACAACGTCGCTAATAAGTGCTTCTAATTATAAAGCCGGAAAGCCAGTATGTAAAAGCAGGCAGCAGAACCAGAAATAACTAGGAAAAGAGGGAGAAAAATTCCTTGTAAAAGAAATGGAAAAATTTGAACATGTTTTACATCCTCAAGTATGAAGAAGAAATGGCAACATTATCATCAGGTTCTATAATTTTACTGGTTAAAAAATATACTAAAAAAAACCCCCAAACCAACCACCACCTTATCAAATCTGGATCAGAGGAAGCTCCCACAACTCCTACGTTCATCTGGAATAGCTGTTAATGACCTACATTCAAGAACACATCCCATCCTATGGCAATTCCCATTATTTGGAAAAAATGTAGTAGCCCAACCATTGCCCTCCTGAACAAGGAGCTCAGCTCTAGATAAAGTGAAAGGGCTATGCCCATTCTGGTGAAAGTAGAACCAGCTGATTTCATAATCATGTGATTTCTAACTCCCCTACCAAGGTAATCAGTCAGGAGGACATGGCTTGGGCACTTCACCCAGTCACTCCACGCTGACTACTTGGTTTTTATCAGGATTCCTCTGAAACAGCATTTTCCTGATTTTGCTTGGTTCAACAGCACTTTTCTGAAAAGGAGCAACATTCTGTGCAGTACATGCCCTTCTCCCTGAAACTTTCTGAAGCTTTTAATCGAATGGAGGGCTTTTCAGATTTTCTCCGAGCAACTTGAAAATACTGATCCCCAAATCCCAGATAATCAGATTACCAGACATAAGTATTTTTCAGCTTCTATAGAATCTTTCACATGAAGATCTCAAATCACTTAGGGCACAGGGGTATTTTGTTACATTATTTCTACATGAGAAATAGCTATCAACTGAGAGAGTTTTAAGCTACGTGTGAGGAGAACGGGGAACAGAGGGACTCAGCTGGAGTGTACAGTACTGCACCTAAGAGCAGAAATGAAAAGCTTTGAAAACTCATAAGGTTTTGTACTTTACCTATATTGGTGGGGGCAGTATATTCATAAGCATATTGATAGAACTTCCTGGCTGCTGCTGGATTCATCTGGATCAGAGTGACACAGCGCTCACACCACACGTCCTCGGGTTGGTTCGTGGGAAAGAAGGAGTTGAACAGGAGGTTCACTATGCGCCGCGACACGGGCCGTGAATCCACCTCAAGACGAGTCAGAATATCCTCCATGGGACAGATATTCCAGAACTGGAAAAGATATAAAGGAGAAAAAGATATTAAAGGAGTTAAAAAAGACAGAGGAAAAAACAACCACCTTCATTAAGTGTTTTCCACGTCAATAGTCTCAACAAATATGAGTAGCATTTACCAGGAAAGCATGAGCAGTTTTTATTTTTACCAACCACCAGCATGTGCTGGGGTCACATTCTGCTGCAGCAATGCTACTTTGCAGTTCTGATGCACCTCCAAATCTCCTGGTATCTCTGACATACTGATAAATTCCAGCTCAATACACCTGCAATGCTAATGCAATTCCGTAGATATAGGGAAGAATTATTTACTCTACAAAGACATCACCACAAGATAAAATTATTTGTCATTATGTGCCATGTTACATATTCACATTATAGGACCAAGTAGGATCAAACTACCTACCAGGATTGTATACACCCTAAAATCCTGCATAGAGCAACATCTTTTGCAAATCCATCCCAAACCACAAGTGCATCCCATCCTTAGCAGAGCTCATTTATTTGGACACAGAAATCAAAGGCTGTGAAATCACAAAGGAATACACAGCTTGTTATGACACCAGTAACACTACTCACACCTACAATTTTTTTTAAAAGATCCTGAATTGATTATTCTGTGCACTTCAGATTAAAACAAAAAACTAAAAGAAAGGTTTCTTGTCGTTAAAAAATAATGTTTTATTCTTAGTAGAAATATTTGCAGCAGCTAATTACCCCATGAGTTCAAACTATGGGCATCCCTACAAGAACTGTCATAAGAAGAAGGTCCTTGTAATAGGTATTAAAGTGACCCCAGGACTTACCAGAGATACATATTACAGTTTTTAAGTAAATAGGAATTTACTGAAAAGCATTTAACATTATGATTTTTTTCTTTTATGTAAATCTGATCCTTCCTTCCTCGAAAAAATCCCTGAAACTGAGGATTATCTTTTTTCCTCTGTCTTTAACAGCAGCAAATTCAGAATAAATCAGAGAAGTCAGAAAGATAATTTCTTTGAACGTTCATATTGAATGACAAATAACTTTAAAACAATAACTTTTTTTATATATTTAACAGCAGCATGAATACTTTGCTTTTTCAGAGACTGTACACAAAGTAACAACATTAAATAATCAATATAAAGCATTGTTGATATTCAATACAAGTTAAGACAAGCTTGACTATATTTTACTATACAGATAACTGATACTAAGGGATCAAGTCATGACTGCAGGTGCCAGTCCTTCAAACAAATCACACTGCTATATCATATCTTATGAAGAGTTACAACCCAGCACCAGAAGAAGTGCTGAGTACCTGTGAGGTTACAGAGTGATGTAGAAATGAATATTAAAAGAACCACAATAAGATTATAAGATATAAGGGGATTATGCTAGCTGAGAATTTTTAAAATAATAAATAATTACACAAGAATACAACAGAAATCATGATTAAGATTTCAGAGTCCAACGCTTTCAGAAGAGGTTCTGTGATCTTTTGTTTCTTCAGATTGAGTAAACCAAGCCATACATCTCCCAACACACAGGCCAGCGGAGCACTCGGGATATCACGTGTATCAAGAGTATTACTACAGCAAAGCATGTGTTTCTTTCCCTTTAGGAATACTGCAGTAGTCTCAAAATGTACTTCTTTTTTGTTTTAAATAAACCCCTTGATTTTATCTCCTTGCTACTTATCAAGCATCACATATGCTACCTTAGCAGCCTTGGTAGCCTTAATTTTCAGCAGCATGTCGACGTAAGCCACTCGCACTTTCTCCGAGTTGTCACGAAGGCTGTGTTTGGTCACTGGCAGGAGCTGTTCCAGTAATGGATGGCTTAGGTTGTTGTCCAAAATTATTGGTAGGCACTAAAAAAAAAAAAACCCAAAACCAGAATAAGTAGGCTTGAAAAAACATCTAGGCAAAAATTGCTGAACTGGACCATGATACTTCTAAGGTTAAATGAAGCAGGGACAGATACTGCACTTGCATATTTTTCTCGTAATATTCCTTAGCAAAAATTGATTTGGTTATTTTAAATTTCCAGTGAACTGTTCAGTGAACTCATTTCAGCTGAAGGAGCTTTAGATTTTCACTGGGGCCACGGTCTTGCCTTCTACCTGAGAGCACACTGTCAAGTGTTTTTTGTGGTAGCAATACTAGCTCCCTAAACTGTGCTGATTTCAAATTAAAAATACATACTATTTCTCCAATTTATTTTTAAATCAGCACTCTGCCTGTCCAGTATAGCCCCCCCATGTGGCTGTAGAGGAGCAAGTGAGGATTAGCATGAAGATTGCTCCAGTTTAAGGCTGAACTGATACAGACACAAAACCTTCAAGTGAAAATACTGCTCAGGGAGTTCATTTTTCTGTCCATGCTTTCAGTTATTTATCATATGTCAGAAAGATGTAGATGAACTAATTCTAACCTACTGAGCAATGCACAGGAGGAGGCATTACCAGAGAAACAGTGTGGAATTATACCCATCCAAAGCTCAGAAACACGAAGTGGGATACAAAATCCTAACTGTGCACATCTTGGGACATGTCTGCAGTGACATGGAGACATCCTGGAACCTGTCTGCAGATGTTGTCAAGTCTAAGCATCATTTCTAATAGCTAAAATAACTGAATTATCAGGTCCAAACAACATCTGTAAGACTGGAAATTCAAAGTAGCTGAGAGTCAGAAAGCCCATCAGTTACTATTTTAAAAGGCATTTGTGTATTCCAAATGCATGGCTTTTATAAAGCACGTAAAACTTCCAGGTTTTAAGAATTTTATTGCCTAAGTTATTTTGCAGGACAAGTTATTCCTTGCCTTAAATGATATTAGAAACCTGTGCATCAAGTAAAATATAAAAATGACCAAAATTGTTTTTAATTTAGAAAAGTTACTTACTTTAAATACAGAGCATCGAACATCAGCAGATGATACATCACATGCCAGCTCCCCAGTTATCTTTTTCAAAAGATCAGCAACAATGACTGAAGGAATCATCTCCCAGTATCTGGATGTTATCTGAGTAACTCCAAGTATCCCTGTAGAGCGGACAACTGGATGAGGATCTTCTAAGAGACTCTAAAACAAACAGAAGAATAATGTGAGTATGTGCATTAATGTGACCATATTGCTGTTTGACATGAACCTATCATAAACAAAAAGCATTCCACTAACTTTCAATCATTATGCAAATTGTCAGACAGTAAAAGAACTGTAATATTATTAGTCCTTCAAGGCATTTTATTATAAAGCAAACTAAGCAACTTAAATCTAATGCAAAATTAATACACCTATTGGTCAACTTTTTAAATTGGACTTTTGAAATTTATTTCTTTAATAGATCATATTAAGTCTTATATATGTGATTTAATTAAGAATATTTAGACTTTTACTAATATAAGTTTACAATGATCACTGCTCCTATGCAGCAACATAAAAGCTTTGAAATCCATTCAATTATCAGATGTTTACTCAGGATTCCTAAAATATTTTCTTAATGAAAATACTATGCCCATTCTCACCCATCTAGACTGGTAAGGCATTTTTTAGGTTCTTATCTCTATTATACTTAATTTCAGAAGCACTTAGAAATAAAATACTCATCCTTCATTGAACGTTTCCATATTAACTGTAAAGCTCTCTTTACCAATCCTAGGTCTAGTCTTTCAAAAGCATCTCTTATTCAAAGATTAATGATTAACAAACCCTAATATTTCCTTTTCAGACTTGAAAATGGTGTGTGCCATCTGCTATGAACATACTATGGAAATTTAAAATATTAGTTTATTGTTGCACTTGCTGCAACAAAGACCTGTATTTCCCTCCAAATACTATCCAGAAGCTCCATAAGTTTTAATTGCATCAAGCACTTATTTTTGAGTTAGCTTCGATGAAAGTTTAACTTTTAACATTTTAGTTTCATTAAAACTTACAAAAAGCTCTTCAAACTGTTTCTGAATTTCATTGTCCATCTCTTCAGCATCAAAACTGGGATCACGAAGAGGAAAAGCATCAACAAACAAAAATGCTGCGTTTGCTCGAACTTCTGAGTTTCTGGCCTGTTACAATGGAGGAGAAAATATTGTTTCAATAAGGACAGACTGTTAATATCCAGAGGCATATCCTGTCAAGTACTGCTCTCCCAACACTTTTAGCAAGTTAGTGTTTTTAATTAAGTAGATGGAAGAGAAGAATTTATAAATGCATGGGAGAACTTATGATCACATATGAGTTTTAACGTGTTACTTTACACTTCTACCCGTTCAGTAACACCTGAGTTATTGTTACAATTAGCTTTCAAAGAACATCAACTTCAGTGACCCTGAAGAGTCATAGTCAGAGCCCTTCTGCTTTCTGTAATGCTGAAAAAATTAAAAGCAATTGGGATTTCTCTTGGTTGCCTTAAAGCTCCTCTTCAGGGCAGAAGGATCTTGAATTCAAGCAGATTAAATTACAGAATTAATTACCTTGCCTGTCAAGAGACAGGTGATTTAATTGAAAAGCTCAAGCCTGTTTCTTCTAGAAAACAGTATTTAGTAACCAAGCATCAGAAAACCTGGAGAGCAACTTATCCAGCATAAACATATTATTCATTTCTGCATCTGTGCACAGAAGGAATGTTCTGAGCTCCAGGCAGCTCATCAAAAATCTATGGCAAGCCTCACAACCCTCAGACATCATCCCATTTGTAACAGTTTTTAGTGTATTCCAACATACATTTCATGGTTGTAAAATGAAAAAGGTGGATATTTAGATACTCATTCAGTGAAAGATAACTGACCTTGTGGACTCTTAAAGGACAGAAAAAGAGCAGGCAATAAAATGATGATGAAACACAAAGCATCTCAGCGAGAAACCTGAAATCTAACCATCAAACTACTTTTTATTTATCAGAGATAGCAGTGCAATGATTAAGAGCCTCTGCCAACTTCTCTTGGAAAGAGGGAAGGAAGAAATTTGTTCAGATTTTGGGTCTAAATTAAAAAAAAAAAAAAGAAATATATGTATGAGACTATATATATAGTGTGATAAAACAAGCAAAGCAGGCTTAATTCTAACAGCAAGACAAGAGACAGCTCAGGGAACCTCCTGACTATTCTAATAATCCAATTTTCTTCTTCCCTTGTCATAAGGAACGTTCAGATCAAAGGCAGGGAAAAGAAACATGATGATAACCCTGTAATATTTAGAGTTAAATAAATTAATGACAAATAAACCCAGAAAGACACAAAAGAAACGAGTAACTATTATTTCATTTGCAGTCTATTTTGTATTTCTCTCCTGGCCCAATCCTGATATGGTGGATCACATCTCTGGGTAGAACTGGAACATTCCAAATTCTTCTAGTCAACAAAATTAATAGCAGTTCTAAATGGAATCCTACAAAGGCAAAAAAGCCACATACATGCATTCTTTAGCTAGGGACTTTATTTATCATGGATAATGCAAACACTTTAAAGGTAGAAAGATCACAACTCTTAATTCTATCCTATAAAGCTGTAGAAAATCCTTTAACTTTGAGCTTGTCTATATTTAAGAATTAACATATAAGAAGTTAATATGTGAATTCAGGGTGAAATAGCTCTTCTGCACTAATATTGCATGTGAAAATTAATTCAAATGTGGTTTTGTGCAATAACCTAGACCTTATCTACCATGGCCATTCCAGAAAGTTAATTTCCATAAACTTTCTAAGTGCATTACACTGAATTCCATTAAGTTCACTTTAATTCTGAACTCAGTACCCACAGTTCAAATTCCTGCCTTTAATTAATTGGAGTTTATCCCAAATGTATTTGCATATTCAAGCTTGTAGAAGAGTAAATGTCTTCACAGAGGTAGAACCTAAGACTTTAAATTCATATCCTGTTTTAAACCACAATGGCTTTTCCATGCAACAGCCTGCAGTTATTTAAATGACTAACATTTCTTTATCTTTATGCTGGTACTATTGTGAGGAACTTTCAGAACCTTTTTGAACAATATTTTAACTTTTCCCTTCATTTAATTTCCAGAGCTTTCTTTTAAATTTCGTCTGGTCTTACAGATTCTAAAATTCACTTCCAATTACTTAAAGCACCGTTTCCCCAGTACATATTACTTTAAAAGTGTGAGATGTTAAAAAAAAAAAAAAGACAACCAAACACACCACTTTAAAGGACTCACTTCCTTCAACAGCTTGAATTCCTGGAGGAGTGGTTCTTGACTTTTTGAGCTTGATAAGAAATAGCTTAATCACTACTTATCTCACACTAAATATCCATATTTTTATATCCATATAGCTTCTTATACTAATAACCAATTACTGCACAACTATCTCTGTTATGTTTGCATGACACCTACTTTTCATAATAAAGACGTGAAAAATATGAAGAAGTTACATATGGGCTTATATTATAAAAACTTCAAGTTGCATAAAGGCTTATAAAAATAAGTGTAGGTAGGAGCCCCAACAGAAGCTTGTGTGAACTAAGTATTTGCAAAACAAGCCATTTAGGACGAAACAGAGAACTCTGCATTACAAATGTACATTCTCAGTTGAAAGATTCCAGAGATGAAATTAAGTAGTTTCAACACAAAGAGTTCTGGAATTTGTTATATTCTTACAACTGAAGTATTTTTGCTTTCTGCAAGAAGGAGGGCAGCACGTCCTTTGTTTCGTAACCAGTGTTCTAGAACAAGATTTGTTCTTCACTGTATTAAATTAGGGACTTGGCTAAAATAAGAGCATCAAACTGGTTACCTAAAATTAAGCTGACATTTCAAGCTTTGCAGTAGAATCCATAAGGATTCAGTAAGGACAATTATAAGCTTCCCTTCTCAGTTCTGTATCTTAAACTACTGGTGATTCTGAGTCACAGCAACAGTGACTTCAAAACACCAAACACTCCAGCAGTACTGTAAGATTTGTTCTAGCAATGGAACCATTAGTGATGTGAAAATTAAGAGTAGCAGCTGTTAAAAACTTCAACTACTTCTGAAATCACTGAAATTCTCCCACTGCCTTGCTGCAAATCAATAATTAACTTTTTTTCCCCTCAAGACATACTTTTCTGTCCAAATAAATCTATGCAGATTTAGTAAGGTTTGATAGAATGTTCCTCCAAAATACTGCAATCTTATATTTGAGTTCTGGGCTTTGGAAAGTGACCACTAACATCCATTTCCAGGTAGCAATTCCCCAAAGAATGGAATACTGTTTTGCTAACTACTCTGAAATCAGTTCTGAGACATTAGTCAAGAATTTTGCCATCCTATCCAAGATCATTTAAACCCCCTATTCTTTTTAGGGACAAAAAAAGTAGAAACTAAAGGAAGCCATGCTTTGTAGCTATTATTCTCTCACCATGTATGGATGAACATACATGTTTCATCCAGAAGGTTCCTTGTTTATATTCATTCTAAAAGGATGGAAATCCAACCCTTAATGTAAGACCAACCAAGATACTGGGGTAGTAGCAATGAGCCTCTTCATCTTCCCACCTCTATCACAAGGTTCTTTAGGAACCAAACAGCTCTCAACTCCTTCCTGGACCTCATAAAATCCATTTTAATCAACTTTTTATTAAATACTTTCAACTTTAAGAATTTCAAACACTTCTCCCGTGGCTACAGAAGATGCTGTATGACCAACCAGCAAATGAAACTGTAAATGTTTAACAGCACTTGACTTGGCTGTAACAAATGATATGTGTGTGCTCTCACAATCAGGGATTTCATAACCTCAGACAAAATAAAAGCTGTTCACAAAAAAGGAAGGTTGGCTCATCTTAATCACAGAGTGGAACTGAGTGGGCAAACTGCAGTAGGTCCCTTTTAGTCTGTGCATGCAACAAAGACACACACACACTGTAAAAGTAGAATAAATTTCATTCTGAACACGTGATTAAAAGCATATCCATGGCATGAATGTCTGTACATACAATCAAAGTGGAATAAAAGTTTTTCTAAAATAATACCCTAATAAATTCATTGAGTTGTATTCTAAGGCTGGTAAGTAATCAGAAGGTGAGAAGGAATGCTCCTCTGAACATTTTTGGCTTTGATAATAGAGCACTGATAATTCCCTAAAGAACTCAGAAAACAGAATACAGCATTACACATCATCTCCAAATTGAGAAGATGTAATCCTGGAAAGCACTCTAGGTACCTGTGAACAAAACTGAATTATAGAAGTAAACCACATGAACAAATTAGAATATTGTTGTGCATACTCTGCCTAATTACAACTTGCAAAGTTACTCAGCTACATCTGAGATGTTAAACACTGATTCTGTTTTTTGTAGTCATTTCATTTTAAAAGCAACTAATAAAAACAGAAGATGTGGGAGGGACCCAAAATTTAGCAGTTGGAGAAAAACAGTCCTATTTTCTGAAAAGGATGATTACCTTCAGTGCTCTCCAAAGGATAGGCTGATACAGTCTATAGAGCATTTCTTCTACTCCTTGACGAACTCTACTTTGTTTATGAAAATAACTCAGCATCTAAAGAAAAACAAACAAACAAACAAACCAGTCCCCAAACCCATTTTAACAGAATTTTTCTACATTCAACAAGTGATAAGGAGTTGTCTCATTTCAAAGTTTATGTAAGACCAAAGAGTTTTCATAGTATGGAAAACGATAAAGTTAGACATATTAATTGACCCTATATTTTAATAAAGTCTCAAAAATAATAAAACTAAATAGATCTAATAAATATCAAATTTTATAACTTTATAGATCTACAAATAAGAAAAAGCAGTGGCTAGAGAGTTTTACAGAAACAACTCATATTTTGTTACAGTAAAAAAGTGTTTATAAAGTAACTGTCAGAAACACTTTGAAACCATGACATTATCAACTACAGATAAATAAGCCTTTTCTCTTTTAAGAACAAAGGAACATTATTTGGTAAGTGGAGTTATCCAAATACAAATCTACAAAGGTAATACATTTTTAGTGCATTGATGACAACCAAGTATCAGCATTCCTTGGGACTCAAACCCGTGCCTAGTTGGCTAAAGATCCTCTTATTTTTGTATCTAAATTATGTAGAAAAGAAAAAGAAAGTGGAAGACAGAGCAGAATATGAGAAAGAACATCGAGTAACTTGATATGAAGTAATTCTTCCACCCAATACACCGCTAAGTTTGAAAAGAAGTTCACCCTCTAGTGGTCAGTAGTTCAAGTATTCACAGCTACAGATGGATGGGGAAGACTGGGAATAACATCCACAGAAAGGACACCCTAGGAAAAGAACAGCTTTTCTCTGGGTTTTGAACACAGTGGAGCAAAGACATGTTACAATTTATAAGAGACTATGTAGCTCTTGTTTCTACATGATAATAAGGGATCTAACCCAGGACTAATGGCAAATCAATACTGCCTTGTAATAGATCTCATCAGAACAGGTGAGTATCGGATATTTGCAAGACAGACATTTGTGTTACAGCCAGAACTTTGAATTCAGGAGGGAGAGTTATCTGTGTTGCTCTCCCCTCCTTCACTTCTCCTCCAACAAGAGAAAGCCCAAACTTTGCTCAAGTGAGTGACTGTGGTTGGTTACTCTCCCAGTTGCTACAGGAACTTCTGGATTCCAAAGGACCATTTTAAATCAAATTCCTGCCTATGGAAAAAGAAAAAATCACTCAAATTTACTCTGAGACCCACCCTCCTTGCAATCCAAAGATAGATTTATTCACTGTCCTCTTTCAAGATCAGAAGCTTCTGAGCCTGAAACACATGAAATGCCCTGTCAAAAGTGTATTCCATCCATCAGGAATCACAGGACAAGGAAATCCTACAGATATGAGAAAAGAAAACAGAACAACCCCCCAAAAAAACCAAACCAAACCAAAGAGCCAATATAGTAATATATGCTGGTTTGTCAAGATACATATTGCATATACCACTCACAGACATTCACTCAGTCACTGCCTGCCCTGTGGGGTGGGAAGAGAATTGGGAGAGAAAAGCAAGAAGGTCATGGGTCAAGACAAAGCAGTTTAAAGTGAAGGAAAGAGGATCAGAAAAATTCCCCAAAAATGATGCAAATGCAATCACTCACCACCTCCCACAAGCAGATCAATACTCAGCCGGTCTCCAAGCAAGTACTACCTCCCCAAAATCCACTTTTCCTGTTTTTATTGCTGAGCATGATGGTTATATGGCATGGAATATCCTTTTGGTCAATTTGCATCAGCTGTCTCAGCTGTGACACTCCCAACTTCTTCCTCATCCCCAGCCTACTTCCCTAGGGAAACAGTGGGGAAGAGAAAGCCTTGGCACCACGTGAGCACTGCTCTGCTTTACAGGAACTTACCTCTCTAACTTTAGAATGAACAGAAGAACTTCTGGGAAGATGAATTCCATGATGCATGAAATCCTGGATGCAGTTATGTTCCAGTTGCTATAGTAAGAACACACACATGCTACTGTTAACACAATAAAACAATAATAAGCACTGTAGGTGTGCAGTAACTATATTATTCTCTAAAACAAGCAAATGAAAATAGTCTTTGATGTTATTTCTTACTTGGCTTCTGCTTGGCCCAAATTTTTCCATGCTGCAGGCCTGTCTTCTTAAACTGATGTTCAAAATTTCAGAATATACAGCTAATCCAATTCTCAGAACCTAAAAGCACCCCCACACGGCAAGTAAGAAGTTTTTGGTATCTGAAATTTTGCTCTAGAATTGTTGTGATGCTGTAAATATGCTTTTGATCATCTCCATGGAAATCCACAAAAACTGGATAAATACTTGAGCTATCAACTATATAAATTTGCACATACTGAATAAAAGCTTCCATAACTCAGATAACTAGTGTGTCTATGAAAAACATGGTGTATGTGCATAGTTGTGCAAACAATACTTCAGCTGCAGAATTACAGGTGTTTAAATGCAGCCAAGCTGATCACAATGGGCAAATATTCAAAGCATGACAAGCTGTTACTCTTTGACAATGCTGAAGATGCCTCTTCCTTGGGGAAATAATTCCTTAAGGTTTGTTTAGGAACATTCATGAGGTTGAAAAGTCATGTATGTTCCCCACCTCGAAATTCAAAATTATCCAAATGAAATTTCAAGCACAGTGTTACCTCTATGAATTCTCCTGATACCTTCTTCCAGGACCTGAAGTAAACTTCTGCAATGTATTCCACCAAGGATCTGTATTAACATATGGGAAACACTTTCAAGCAAGCATCCTAACCATATCTATGTACAATTCATAAAGTTTTTTAGAAGTACCAATAGTATTCTTAATTCTGTGCATCAACATTATTGAGATGAAACCACTTTTCAAGTCTACACAGCTAATTACAAAGTTAATTAATGAAGCCAAGCACTATTACATAACATAGGAAATACCTCTCATGAGGGGAGAGTCAAAACATTGGCACAGATATTTTATCATTTATCTCACAATGAAAGCCTCAAATTCTTTATACAGAAGTACTGGTATATATTATTCTAACTGAAAACATTAGAAAGCCTCTGATTCTAATATGAATAGTTAATTCTGTAACATTTCATGGAATAATTAAAAAATATCCATTTTTTTCATCCATCAGTTAAGTTCTCAGGCTATGACTGATCCTGAAAGTCACTTCATATAAGAACATCTGTATCCAGAATCCTACCAAGTTAAATCAGAGGTTGCTCATAGGAAAAACCAGAAACCTCCTACAAAAGAAGAAATGGACCTGGGATGCTCACACAAGCACTGCAAGTAACCCAGTCCAATTTCTATCAGTCATTTGCTTTAGCTAATGCCAAATAAGCATTTTACAATACCTATAACTAGGTATTGTACACCTAGGCAGGTCAGAGAACTATTAAATGAAGTTGCTGAAACCATATGGCAGTTGTAGTCAGCAGATTTGAAGGTTTCTGGGTTCTGATATATTTATCAATACACTGTGTGTTTTTACAGCGAGACAAACAAGATTTTAGCTGAGCTCTTAACCATCATTAAGTACTTTAAGTGTGATGCATACCTTGGAAAGAACTGTAATTGGTTTTTAACAGTTCCATGTATCATCCTAATGAAGTTTATATTCCAGCTGAACAAAAAACTCAGGAATCTTCTTCCCTGTGCGGAGAGGAAAAGAGGAAAAAGAGGAAAAAACAGAGAAGTCAAACCTAGGAGGAATTCCCACTTTAAGAGATACCTCAAAAATCAGTAAATGCAGAGCTTAAAGATCAAAAGAAATCACATCTTGAATTTTAGAAGTGTAGCTGAGATGGAAAAAATTAAAGTTTCTTAATTTTTAAACAGAATTCAAGCATTCCTCATACTGTAGAGAAAACACAAAACAAATGGACACGTGGATGACACATCTGCCTGCACTTTCTCAGTGTCCATTCTGCTTTGGCATGACTTCCATTAGTATTCCAAAATGATAAGGGACTGTGCAACTCAGGACTCTCATATGGGCCAGAACACCAGAGCTCTGTCAAGTGCAGTGTCATTGCAGGATGAAGGCACAAATAAAACACCACCACAACTCTACCAGCACTGGATATGGAAACGTTTCTGAACAAAGCCACGGGGAACAGCTGGGCCACTGAGGACAATAAATGTTCTGATTAGCAAGGACAGTTCCTTTGCTATTGCACGAAAGGTAATGTTGCAAACCTCCTGGAGTTGCTTTCATTCATGAAAGCAGAAACACTTTTTTTCTCATATTAGCTTTCGTTCACTTTAGCAAGTCAGAAACAATGACAACAATCTGACAAGCAAAGGCAGTGAAAGGCTATGGATGAAGGAAATAAGCCATTGCTTTTCCAGAACCAGCAAGATCTGCCCATGGAATTGGAGCCTTACAAAGTATCTGTACAGGCAGCCCCACTCCTGGTTCATCTTACAGATGAAGTGAAGGCATCCAGCTCCTGAGACTTTAAAATGCTTGATCATACATGAGGGTGAGTCAGCCAGCTGTAAGGGTCCTTTGTACCTGTCAGCTTTCTAGCCAAAAATAAATCAGGAAAATTAATAAGGAAGTGCAACAGTAAAGAACAGATTGGCAGAAGTGCAAAAGGGTCACTGAGCAAACAGTTAACAGGAGTTAAGAGGTACTTCCAGTGAGAGCTGGACCAACAGTTGTATTCACACTTATGACAAAACTGAGAAAATAGAATGCCAATCACACTTTGAGTTGGAATATCCCAGAGTAGGGGAGATGGAAGGAAGCACATAGCTGGAAACTGCCCTTTAGTGGAATTCATAGTTTAAATGCCTTTGGATGAAGAATTCAGAAAATCATAAAAATCAAGGCCTAAAGGCTAAATACAATATCAAGATCCTTGTCTACAGGTCTGATGGAATCCTTCCTGTTGTCAATGAGAGTTGCTTCTATTTAGGAAAAAAACACAACTTACTATTTCCTGCTTTAGTGATCTAATATATATATATAAGTCCCAGTGGACATGAAACACATTAACATCCCTGACAAACCAGTAGGTCAAGGGAGTCTTGGCCTACAGCTTCTGCCTCAATGAGGCAAACATGAGGACAAACTCAAACTCATCTCATCTTCTACAATCCCAGCAGCAAGAAAGATAATAAAAAGGCACCAAGTAGCTTTCAACCAATTCTTTTTTGCCTTAGATTTCAAAAGACTGAGCCTGATCCTGAAAATTATGGTAAGTGCCTCTAATTTAATCTGCTGCCTGTGATCAATGGATCTGAAATCATCACTGGGATCAACATCCACAGTATCACGAGAGGTAAACTGCTGATAGGTGAGCAAGACTGTGAAGTTGTCACCTTTGGGGTTAATAGATTATCAGAGTGTTGGTGGCTGGTGCTGCTGTGCTTGTGGACACTGTACCTGTGCCTTAGTCTGCTGCACACACACATGGAAGGGGAGCAAGGAAGGAGAGAGTACAACAGACCTACCTCTAAAGGACAGTAACACGCTCTGCAGGGCTCTCCAGCTGTTTGACAGGAAACCCCATCAGAACAAGAATGTTTTCTTACATCACAGAGGATCACTCCACTAATGCAGCCTGATAAGCCTCTGAGAAATATTACCCTGTGTTGAATAGCACAGCCTGGGAAGGCAGGAACACTGAACTCCTCGATCTTGCAACAAGGTATAACTGTACAATTCTGTACCAGTTTAATCTGATTTAGAATCAGGGTGTTTGGAACATTCCTGACCCTTCCCTTCAGTCTTGCATATGATCAACCAGTCCAGGCAGTTAATCTGTTTGAAAAATAATCTTCCTCTGAAAAAACAGCTACCTCCTTCAATCAGCCCATGACATAGCTGCTTCAGCATTCATACTGTGGAAAGGAAAATGGGAATGCTCAAAGCCACCAACTTTGTGGCAGGTATCTAAAACCTGCACTATCAAACATCTCACCTAATTCACTTGCTACCCCCATTTTTAAAATGCCATATCCCCACACTGCCACAATCATGCAGCAACCTTGGAGCTTATTTTATGACAAAAGTTTGTATATTCCATGAAGTGGAAGATACATATTTTAAACATGCAAGGAGGAGTTAGAACTTCAGAGACAATGCCAGGTGGTCTGGTCACTTAACCAAAAAAAAGGTTTGGATACCACTATCCTGGTGCACAAGCACAACCTAAAAACTCCAAAACAGCAATTGCTCACTGAGAGAAGTGTATGTAGTCAAATAAAATATCTCTCATTTTGCTGTAAAGTTCGGTTCTTTTTATTCTACTTTCAAAACAGACTATGGCAATGCAATCTTCTAAATGGAACCATTTAGAAGGAAAATTATTTTGCTACAGTTATCTGTCTCCAATAAAAGAAAAAACTGCTATAAAAGAAGAGAATTATACCAGGGAATGATTTTAAATATTGAGGGACATGCACTGAAAGCAAAGCACTTGGTTCTTATTACCTCAAGATACAAGAACCGGATTGAAGATTTAGACATATATTGTCACACTTTAGTGTGGAATAGAAATAAAGGTTTTTCCAAATGAAACAGAATATCACCCATTTATAGCCTGGAGTCAGAGCTGATTTGCCTCATGTTGCTACCTACTGTACTGTAAAAAAACACTTAATGCAAAACTATTAAAAGCCACCAAATCTCACTGGCATAAAATCACAGTAAGATAAAATTTTGCTTACCTCTTCTTTCTTAATGTGTTTTACACTCATAAAACACTGAAGCAACAAGTCCTTGACTTCATTACTCTCCTCTGAATCATAATCAAAACAAAGTAATGCCTGATGTAGATTCCACAGACGAACTATATCTGCACCCTGACAGGAAAGAAGCAACCCACATTATAGTGAATAAGGTATTGCTTTAATGCACAGACACATTTAAAGGATTTTAAATAATGCATTTAAAATGCATTGTTAGGCAGAAGATTTCTAGATTGTAAAATTATGAGCATTAATTTCATCACGTCACAGGGAAAAAAATATGTGTAACTGCAGAAATAGTGATTTCCACCAAATGAAGACATGCTGAAGTACAGAAAGAAATCTGCCATTTCATACAAAATACATTAAAACCATATTATTCCACTTTTGAAACTTCATACAATAAACACAGTTAACAGGGTAAAACAGAAGAAAATGTAGTTATTAGGAAAAAAGAGAAGAAATAAATAAGTAAAAGATACATATATTGGGTTAGCACAAAAGATGTATATCACAATAGTCCAAGTAATTCATGCATTTTAAAAAAAAAAGAATTTCAGTCCAATAATAGAGAAGGAAAATTATTTGTAGAATGATAAAGTGTAACATAAAATGAAGCTTCCCACAGAACTTGCTTTTATGAGTAGCTGAATATAGTACTCAAACCCTGGATTATCTAAGAGAGTTAACTGCTATCGAAACCTTGGTCATTGTATTTGACAAAAGAGTAAAAAGATAAAAAAGAATGCAAAAAACCACCCCAGTTCACTTGTGAAACTGATGCTAAAAATCTTTAAACTTTGTTCTAGAGAAGGCAACATTTTATTGGAGGGATCATCTTTCTTGACTTATTAAAAAATAATCTGTAAGTCAATATAGCTTCAGCATACCACAGCAGCTTTATGCAGGCTTTTTCTTAGCAGAATGATAAATAGAGTCTTCCCCAGAACCTCCTTCCCTTCCAGTCCCTTCTGCCACCACATTTCACATACACGTTGGATAGCATCCTGTAGGATTTTTTCAGACACAGGTAATGCAGGAAGAATACCTACAACAGTAATAAAATAATTATTTACTGCAATGAGCCAAGTTATTCCCGTAAAACAGTAGCCTGTTAGCACACTAACTGTACCTCACAGTGTCAACCAGCTCTTGCCACATTTACACACCTTAATGGCTCATTCTCACTGCAGGTATTTAGGCAGCTCTATCAACTCTCAGGATTTGGTCAAGTTTTTTGAACAGTAATAATGGAATCTTAAGTTTTGCCTTAAAAATAATATAAGTCACAGGATAATCAAAGTTACCTATCATTGAGTGAACAGCTGGGAGAAAGAAAACTGTTTAAAGTTCCAACTTCTAACTTGTGCAGCTGATTCTTCAGTAAACGTTCCCTTTGTCCCAGTAAGAGCTCACATCAGTACCAACTGTTCCCAGTACCAACTAGTAAACCCACGACACCTGGGAATTCTGTTTCACAGGGCAGTTGGATTTCAGTCAGATCAAACAAACAGCCCACTATACACATTTGTAAAAAGCTGTATTCTGTAGAGATAAGTACCCACCATTTAATATAAAAACACATTCTAGAAGAGCTTTGTAGTTTGCATTTTCATCCACCGCAGGTATGGAAGCAGTCACGACAGCTGTCACTCCTTGGATTACTGTTACAGTTTGTTTCTGAAAGAAAGCCATGTAAAGGAAACAATTCTGCAGTTTGTTTTGGACTCAGAAGATAATTTCAACAAGAAATCAACCCTAGCAACAGAGAGCAGAGCTCAACTATTATGCTTCCATTTTGAAGGAGTATACTGGCACCCAAAACCTATCAAATAAGAGGCAAAAGAACAGAGTTCTAAAGTACATCTGCTTCAAAAAGTTTGAAGAGGGCTTTCAGCTCCAGCTAGTAGATAATTGTGACTGTACACATGTATCCATTCCTCCACTAAAAACCTCATCTGCAACAAACCCACTCAAACACATCCATTTCAGAGCTAAACAAACCTTAACTAGCAGGGTCTTGTGCAACTCAGGAATGTGTAGATCTGCTCACTTTGGATCCAGGTCCATGATTCTGCAGGACTCTGAGTGCATGACTGATTTTCTACAAGCCTCCAGGTCTCCCCAGTGGTTTCCCCACTACATTTCTTTCTTCAAAATTAAGTAACCCTTTTCCCTGATATTCTCAAGACTAGATAGACTACAGCAGAAGGAAGTACATGAGGGTCTGAGTCAGAGAAATTCTATATAGGCTACATTTGTGGAAGGGACATTCAAATATAGATTTCATGATCTCCATTCAAAGAAATGGCATAACAAATCAGGTACTGAATTTCTTATAGTAGATGCCAGATACTTAAGGAACATTTGCAATATCAGCATTCATTTACTGAAGTAAGACATACAAAAAAGCCCAATTAACTCCACTGAGAAAACTACGTCACATCTTTCATAATTAAAATTACCAGCAGATCTAGTGTTTTATAGTACAGACCAACCATAAGTTCAGCTTAACCCATGCATAAATTAAGCCAGTTGAAAATGGGCAGGGGGGGGTGATGTTTAGAACTGATCTTATTTGATAAGCCTTGCATGTTTCCAGATGCCATGGAAATATTCCATTTCATTTCCCCAAAAATATGAAATGCTCATCCTATTTTCATTTTACAAGATTCTTACAATTTCTGGAGTTATCTCGACTTCCATGTGACCATCACTTTTATCATCTCCAGTCCTCTGCCACGTTTCCACAGGACTCTCCATCAAGTTCTCTGTCAACAGCTGTGTCAGTCTCTCCCATAGCACTTCCTTTTTTTTTCTTGGCAATTCCTGAAGGAGTTCGTTCAAGTCAAAACGGTCAACTGTATTTTTCTGTGAATGGTCAGAAGATACCACACAATTCCACATCAGTGAAGTGGCTTTTATTTCATCATCATATTTTCTAAAATTAACAGGTTTTTTTACATTAAGGAGATAAAATATAACTTCTAGAAGTTATATTTTTTTTTAAAGAGCATAAGAAATTCCTGCTACTTGACTCTTTATCATGAAGTAAGAGAGCTGCTCTTGAGACAAAAGCCCTTGAGAGCAATGGAGACAATTCCATACCCTTAGCTAAGAAGCTCACAACTGCACAGAATTAAAGTCCCTGATCCTGTCTTTGCTATCTTAAATATAGATTGATGGTGGCTGTGGAAAGAAAATCCTGAGGCAAGGACTAGAAATGTAACAGTCAGTACAGCCATAGGAGACAGCACTCCTGATTCAGGAGTAGGATCTGCACATGTCAGTGCTCTGTACTGTTTTAAAGCCCCCTTCACATCCCACCCCTGAGCACATCAGCCCCACACTCTCCTCTTCAGCTCTGTTGGCATCAAAGAAGGGCTGGCAAGCTGCTGGGAAAGGGAATACTCAGAGAAAAGATGAGAAGGAAAACCGGGCACAGCCAAGAGGAAGTACAGATGATTTTTGAGATGTAATTTGCAACACTGAAGTGGAAGGTTTACTGGATCAAAAGCACTTCAGAGTAAAGAGGGAGAATGTCTATGAACTTGAAATAAAAACATTTTTCCTAAAAAACAGGAATCAAAATGAAAAAGTCGAAGGTAAAAAGAAAATTAGAAAATAATGAAAGAAGCAGCACTAAGTATTAGAACGTTTCCAGAAGGGTAGGAGAAGAAAGATCCTGTTACATATTTATAAGAGAATTTCTATCCTATTGTACAGCTGGAAACAAATACAATAAACCAAAGGTCTCACAGGGAGTTCTGCAGCCCTCTCCTTCAAACAAACCCAAAAGACAGGATATTAAGATTGTACTGTTTTGAATAAAAAGAATGAATTCATAATAACACTAGAGCTTTCGAATCTTTCTTTGGGATGATCTGAGATAGAATTATTCCAAAATTTATAAGGGAAAAGGATCACACTGAACTACAGTCATATCTGTGACTCCTATTTTTCTGTCTAATAATGTATTTTCTTGAATTGGAACAGGATTTAGTGGAAAAACCAGTAACTGATCTGGATTTCTTTCCCCACCCACGGCGTGGGGCTGGCCCAGTTCTAGTTCCATTTCCATCTGAAGAACCATTGCGACGCCTTGAGGGATGGGGAAAGGGAAACTCCAGGGGTATCCCAGGGCTTTTTCAGGCCCTGAGCCTGGAGGGGAGAGGTGCTCCCCCCTCACCCCCCGCACGTGGCCCCATGGCCGGCAGGGAGACAGGGCACAGGACACCGGGTGTGGAGAGGAGGCAAGAGCGAGTTTATTGTGGGGGATGTTACATTTATAGGGTTTAGGAGGATTCACAGAGTAACCAATTAGAAGTCTCAAGGGGTTTACAGGAACCCCAATCACAGGAAGAGGTTAACAAAGGCCAATGGGACACACCTCAGGACACCTTCCCAGGACATTCCTGCATGGATAACAAAGGGGGTGCTGGGAAGAAGAAGCATGTCTTTGCAAAGACACCACCAAAAGCCATTTTAAAACCTGTTTAAACCACAGTTTTCCCATATAATGCAGGTTTAATGCTACAACCTGATAAAGACCTCAATGAACAGCACCACATTATGATTACATGTTTAAAAGATTACTAAGAAAGAGAAGTGAAAAGCCCACAACAAACCTTGAAGGAAAATTAGCAAACCCCAGGAATTTTAGAAGATGCAAATTAAACAAAACATTGAAAAGAAAAATTTAAGAGGGGTGGTGTGTGTGTGTGTGTATTTAGAAATAGACAGTGAAAGAAGTAGTGGTGCTAAGAACAGAATTTAAAAAAAAATCTTAAAAGACAAATTCTGAAGCTAACGCATCAAGTAAAAAAAGCAGGGCAAATGTAATACAAAAACTAAGGAAAGCAGTGAAGTTCTAACCATGCTTTCTGCTTCTTTCTACATTTATATATCCACTTTTAAAGGACAGAATACACAACCACAGCCTCCTCCAGAAAAGCAGTCAAGAATTTCTCAAGGGAGATCCTAAAAGGAGGATCCTCATCCTAACACAAGATACACACACCCTCCATCTAAGGGTTTCAAAAGGAAATTAATAAAACAACTCAGGTCTCTTGGACGCCAAAAAGTACTCTGCATATTCATGTTCCCTTATGCTACAAAGGCATGAAAACAGTTTTAATCAATATTCTCATTTTAGCTGGTGACAAAGTTTCCAGAGATGCTGGCAACAGCTGAAAACTGTTGCAAGAGAACTCTTGTGAATTGGTGATGAAAAATAAAAGGACGAAAAAAAAAAAATTTTCAATCCAAATAGGCCAAGATATGTTAAGATAAATTACTGAATGCAGATGGCAGAAACAACACAACCAAATCAATTGAAAAGGAAACACTCCAAGTACCATATGTTATCCTAAACAAGTTTCTTGTTGAAGTGGTTAGATTTGGGGGAAAATGGGAAGGAGACTTTAAACAAAGGCACTCTGGTTATAAAGTTGTCATCTATAATCACCTGCATGCATGCAACTGGAAGAAATAACTAATTTCTTGGAGAGATTCAATGATGTTTGGGAGATGAACTTCTCCAAGTTTATTATACAGAATGTGGTTGTGGGTTTGATACATTTGCTGCATTAGTACATGAGTTCATGCCTCTGTGGACATAGAGGTCAACTGATCCACTTACTGCACACTGACACAGATAATATTAGCAAAATACTGATTAGAAAGCTTAAGAAACTAACTTCACAACACCATTTATAAAGGCAAGCAAAAGATGTTTAGAAGAAATCAGGTGTATCTTAATACCAGACAGATTGAAGTTTAGTGGGAAACACCACAATGCAATTATCTGTCATTATTATGCCAATATCATATATACAATGTGACAATGAACTTTTAATAGTAGATTTCAGGGGACTTCTTTTGTTGTTCCTTCCACTTCTCTCCATTTAGAGAGAGCAATCTATCCTTTCTTGGAAGCATTCAGTGATAAAAAGAACTATTAAAGTACAACTAAACATGGACCAAAGAAAAATGGACAGCCAAAACTATTACATGAATGAACTAGTGAAACATGCCTCTGCTATGTTTGTATATTAACTCATATTCATGACATACCAATAAACTCTTTCCTAGGTTGAAATTTAAAAATACAACACTCCACCAACATCAAATCAGTTGGGGTTTTCTTAGTATTGCCACAGTACTAATAATTTCTTTTTTAAAAAACTACACTGTTCATGGAACCACCAAATGTCTGAAAAATTAGTTGGTTTATAAATAGCAACATTTCAGCTTCCACAACTTTTTCAGCCCATGTTCCCTTAAGTGCCATGTGAACTTATTTTCTACAGCAATCATTCCAGCACATCTGCAAGCATCAGATTTCTGTCCCTACGTCACACAATTTCTGCATCAATAACAGCCTTATGATTTCATAAGTGTATCACTGCAGATACAAGTGCACACTGGGTTACTCACAGGATTCTGAGTGTAACGCAGGAACTCTTCAATTGACTCTTTAGACACAACTTCCAAAAATTCTTCACGTTTCATCGTGGAATTGTTTTTCCTTGTTATATAAACAAAACGTTAGACAAGGTACTGTATCTCAAAATAAGATCGTTTTGGCCTCAGTCACAGTTATATATTAGTTATATATGCAGCAATTATATATGTATTACAGTAATTATATATATATATATATATAAAACATAGTTATAGAAGTTTTCCCTTCCAAAATACTGAATCAGCATCTAGATTCACAACATCACTAGGCTGTAGGGTTTGCAAGCTTTCTTTTTAATTGTTTTTTTTTTACTAAACTAGTCTTAAAGAAGAGCTTTTAAAGGATACTTTGATTTTTAAAAAAGCACAGTGTATTATTCAGCACACAGCCCCTATTTAAGCTGGCCATCGTTCCCGACAACAGCGTTTACTGGTATGAAAAGTACTGAGGGGTAGTAAAATAGTCTGCCACTTTCCCTCCTGTCAAGTGAAAACTTTGCGAAATGGGCTAGGCCACCTTTTGATACTAAGAGCTTAATTTGCGCACCTAAGCATTCCCTCCATCCCGGGTGATTCCTGACGAGCTTTCCCCATCCCTGCGCGTTGGCCACATGACAGAACGGGGCGGGGGCCACTTCTGGGCCCCGTCCCGAGTCACCCGGGGGCTCCCGACAGAGAAACAAGCGGGAAGCCGGACGGGCCGCTTACCTCGGGCTCCCTCAGAGCGGCGACACCCTCACGGACCCGCGGGACGGGCTTCCAGCGAGGAACCGCGCGGGAGAGAGGAGCCCGCGCCGCTCGGCAGCACCGCCGGAGGAGACACCAGCCCCGAGACCGCTGGGACGGGACACCCTTGGACACCCCGGGACACTTGGGGACACCCTTGGACACCCCGGGACACTTGGGGACACCCTTGGACACCCCGGGACGCCCCCGCCCCCTCGGTCCCTCCCTCACCCGCCGCTTTTCGAATCCTCCCGCGCCGGGCGCTGAGCGCGGGCAGAGCTCCCGCCTCGTCTCGCGAGAGTTCGGCCGCCGCCACCTCCCCTCCTCCCTCCCCCCACCGGTCGCTTCCTTCCCGCGCGCGGCCCCGCCGAGGGCGGAGGCTGCGGGACCAGCCCCCGGCACGGGGCGGTGTTCAAAAGTCACGGAGTCGCAGTCAATTGGGTTGAAAAAGACCTCTGAGATCTTCGAGTCCAACCTGTGGCCGAACCCCACCACGTCAACCGGGTCTTAGCACTAAGTGCCACGTCCAGTCTTTCCTTAAACACCTCCTGGGACGGTGACTGGGCAACCCATTCCAATGTCTAATCACCCTTTCTGTGAAGAAATTCCTCCTAATGTCCAACCTAAACCTCCCCTGGCACAGCTTAAGAGTGTGTCCTCTCATCCTGTCGCTGGTTGCTTGGGAGGAGAGCCTGACCCCCACCTGGGTACCACCTCCTGTCAGGGAGATGCAGAGGGGCATAAGGTCTCCCCTGAGACTCCTCCAGGATAAACACCCCCAGCTCCCTCAGCCGCTCCTCACCGTGCCCTTTCTGTAGAGACCTCAAAGGTCTCTATGCCCTCAAACTGGGATAAGACACGCTCAGTTAAATACAAGTTCAGGTTTAAGAAATGGTATGGCTTCTACGGATTTCTGGTAATGTGGAATTTCTGGTAATGTGGAAGTACTGCTCTTATGAAAACATCACCTTTACACTGGTGGCTTTTTTTTTACTAATGTTTTTGTTGCTAGTGCTGGCAGCAAAGCCTTTACTCGCAGTCCTGGTGAACAGCACCTGTATTTCGCACTCTTCTGCCAAAGCGATCAAGAGTTAAACAAGCTACTCACCAGAATTTATCAGAGACTATGTAGTCCAGATTATATTTACACTTTGACAACATAGGATTTTTTTTTTTTTAAATGTATCAGCAAATGCTTCTTTCTGTTTCTTCTCAAACTTAATTTGCAGTGTTTGGAAATAGTTGGACTCAGATCCTCGAATTCTCTAATACTCCCCGTTCCATTTGTTTGAGCTCTTCTGCAAACCAAAACCAGCCAATGTGTCTTGTTAAGGGCTTAATTTGTATCTTTCCATTTTGCATTTGCAGTAGCATAATATTTTTCAGTGTTGTTGGCTGTTCAGAAGAGAGAGGTGCATGACTGAGTCATTTACTTTCAGTCTGTGGAAGCAGTATACAGCATGTGCTGCCTCACTGTGCAGACAAACAGAAAACTGACTATAATTTCCATACGAGTTCTCACAGCTGGTTGGACTTTTCAGGATTTTAATTTATAAAAATATGGTGTATTTCAGATTTTATTTAATAGCATATGTAAAAATTCACTCCTTTTCAAAGTAGTATTTATGTCTTCTGCTAATATTTTAATTTTTAACGTAGAGTCTTCTTTAATCATCCTACCTTTCACAACATTGGTTTATATTCAAAATTAAGACTTGTCTCATTTTCTGCCATCTATATTTGACTTACAGACTTTCCCTGATTTACGTTTTAAAATTCTCAAGTAAACTATTTTCTTGGGTTTTATACAGTTTGAAGACTATAGGAGGAAAAATAGTTTATTATGGGCTTATCCTATATAAATAATGCTATCTGTATTGCTTTAAAAATCTACATAACAGGACTAAAGTTATTGAAAACAAAACTAAAAACTGTTTCAATTCCTGAATCATCAGCTGAGTCCATGTGCAACTTCTGAAATGACTGGGTTTTGAAACAATGTGCCACAAAGAAAGTACTGCTGGCATAGCAGGAGAATGGGTTCCATTCCTTCCAATCTGTGATTGAGATGGTCACATGCTCAAGGCAGGGACAATGTGGGAGAAGGACTTGGCAGCCAAAACCTCATCTTCTTGGGCAACATCACTGTGCACCAGCAGCTCGGTGCTACTCCGTGTCTCCTCCTGAAACTAAGCACACACACACACACACCTCCTCAGCCCACATTTGCACACAGGCAAAGGCCTGTCTCCTCTGTAGTGAGAAAAAGGGAATCCAGCAAGAGACTGACCCCTGCACAATCCCTTGAAATAGCACCTGTCCTCCAGCCCTAATCCCCACACTGTGACAGCTGGCAGGCACTGACTTCCAGAAGCAGACTTTCAAACAAAGGTAGCACTTTGCTGCAGTAAAGAAGGATGAAGAATCCAGCTTGTTTCAGATCCTATGGACCTGACTTTATTTCTGAAGTTAGGTGTTCAACTAAGTGCAAGGAGCCTGTGAAACAGTTTGCTTGAAATAAGTTGCATGAGCAATCAGCACACCTGTAGAATAGTAAAAGCAAATTAAAAAGTATAAAAAAAGACAATTATACATTGTGCTAATGTCTGCCTATATTAAAAAATTTCTGTATATATTAAAAATCTTTGCTATTTTAGATTCAAACTGATGGATTTATTTATCATGACTCACATAGACTGAATATTTTATTAATACCTTGATTAGTCTTTTAATTAGAGCTACATTAGTCACCTGGTTACTGTTTATTTAGTCAGGCACATATCCATTTAGCAAACGAACTAAAACATATTTTAGCTTTTAATTTCTGTTGCATGGCAACCACAGAATGGTTTTTTTTCGTAGTATTGAAACTAGAAGTTGACACAGATAACAACAGGCTGAATAACACCAAATGATTCATTTTAAAGGACCACACAGAGAAGCCAGAGAGGCAGAATAACGTTTTGCAGGTTTTTTCAAGAATTATGCATGAACTGCAAGCTGGTAATGAACCTACAACTCTATTTTCAGTTTCTCTAATGTTCTCCCTTTCAATAGTACTAAATTACGTGCCTTTCTTTGACATATCTGTTCATCTGTTCAAAATAATCTATATCCTGTGATAATAATCTCATATTTATTATCATTTTCCTGTCAAGTCAAGTTAAGGCAAAAATGAAAAATGGGCCTTTCACACATGGTTGCTGAGCAACAGCAAATAAAGATTTGCTTTTGTGCTACCGCTTCCTGAACTGGTCTTTATTCTTGTTGGTGGCCTGTATGAGAGATCTCAATTACAAATGGCTCACACCAGAATACTGTTGTTTGGGCTAGAGCAAGTATTCCATTTCAACCTACAGGAGTCAATATGATAAATAAAAAATAAACAAGTAATTCCCTGAACGTCAGATTCTTTCTTGACACTTATTTTTTTTTTTATATTTACAATGTTATTTTCTAGATAATAGTTTCTGATGAGATTATGGTACACATTATCTACTACCATGTTAGAATTGTAACTCCTAGGTTTATTTCTTTGAATATGTAATAAAATTTGTTATAGTTAATGAAGTATGAACAAAATCTGCTCATCCTCTGAGGCAGGCTGTTAATAATTTACATGCATGCATTTCCCTTGATTTTTTTTTTGATCTTCACATACTTTGATAAATAATCCGAACAGCATGGGAGAGGGATGAAGTTTCACACTATTCCACTTCTCCAGATCTCCCCTTGCCTGAAGGTAATCCTGCCAATCATGCCATCCTTTATGCAGAGGCAACTGTCACTTCTCGGTGCTGGTGTGATTAGACCGTGAAACGGCTTATTTCCCTTAAATTATTAATATTAACACGAATCAATTTTAGAGTTTAAGAGATTAAGTAGAAAAAAAAATTTCGCTACATAAGAAAAAAAAAATTTATCCTTGTTAACTCCCACAAAAATAAGGAAATGAAATGCGCAGAGGGAATGCAAAAGCTGTTCGGGAGAGCCACTCCCTGGAGTGGCTGCGGATTTTCCCGAAGTCCTGAACTGCCGCCCCGTGGGAGCTGCCCGGTACTGCCGGAGGTCTGTGGGGATCCACAGGGGAATTTAAGCTGAGAAAACAGTGCAGCTCTTTTTTTTGTTGCTGTTTTTCCACTTTGTTATTATGCTTTATGATAAAATACTTATTTATTATATCACGAAGTCGATCTCAGGGCTGGAGCACCTCTGGCGTGGAGACAGGCTGAGAGAGTTGGGGGTGTTCAGTGCCTAAAAGGGGCTACAGGAGAGCTCCAGAGAGACTTTTCACAAGGCCATGGAGTGACAGGGCAAGAGGGAATGGCTTTAAACTGAAAGGAGGCAGGTTTAGATTAAATATTAGGAAGAAATTTTTTATTATCGGTGTGGTGAGGCACAGGCTCAGATTGCCCAGAGAAGTCGTGGATGCCCCATCCCTGGAAGTGTTCAAGGCCAGGTTGGATGGGGCTTTGAGCAACCTGATCTAGTGGAAGGTGTCCTTGCATATGGCAGGGAGGAAGGAACGAGATGATCTTGAGAATCCCTTCCAACCCAAACAATTCATTGATACTATCATTATTATTTGCTGTGTTATTATGTTCTTACTGTTATCACTCGTTCCTTATAGACAGTGTTACAAATCAGAGTAATTTTCTCTGCTCACTATTACTACCATGAAAATTGAAAGAGTTCTGAAATGTTATAAAATGCCCACAAAAAGAAATTACAATAACATTATTTGCATAGATGAATCCGTCCCACTGTAAATAAAAGGAGTATAATTTTTCATAACTACAGCAAACATTTTCTAAAGTTATGTCATCTTTTGGAATATTATGTATTGCAGTAAATTTATAATACTAGTTTGTCAGTTAATTTGTGTCAGATATAAAACACTCCAGTTATAAATGCCAGGTCTATATTAATTTAACCCTATTAAATGTTACATTCTGATAGAGATTTACAGCTCTTTTAAGTGTTCTGTCTACTTTTGCAAGTGCTCTTAGAGGTTTCATTGTGATAGATGTGCATCATCTAGATATGACACCATCTCTGTTCCATCTGTCTACTATGAAACATGAAAATACTGTACAAGTATCAGAATGGACATGATTTGCTTATCCATATATATATATGTTTATGTACATGTGTCCTAGGTTACACAAAGATTCTGGTATCCACCTTTTCTCCCCAAATACGCCTACTAATTTAGACTGTGGCACTATTATCCTAGGAGGAGAATGTATCCACAAGTGTGAAAGACTGGAATGCTGATGACTCACCTTGCTTTTCTTCCAGGCTGCATGTCCTCCTTCCTTCATGCAAAATTAACAGTAGTGTGGTACTTGCTCAGTGCAGTATCAGGCTGGGGGGATATTTGAAGTCAGGCACTTGTGAGTGCTTACAGGTTCATAGTTTAGATATAACTGTCATTTATTCCTGTTCTGGGCATCAAACAGTTTTCCTATCATGACACCTGTGTTTTGGGAAAAATTTTCTGATCATGTCCTTAAACAAGGGAAAATTGATTTGTAAGTTACTTTTTCTAGTAGAATTTGATCTGTGTCCCCTTAGCCCCATGTTTATTGTTCTGTTCCACGATGCCTTTCATTGTTATATATCCTGAGTTTCTATCTGCATGCTTGAATCAACAGCAAATACTTAAAGCAGAGTCATGTTTCAAACGTGCTGTCAAGGCCCTTTCCTGTGTCTTGAACTGTAATTTCACTTCTGCCTGCCTCTGATTAATTTCAGCTTTTTGCACCTAATCTTATTAAAGTTCTGTCAGCAACTCGAGGGAGTTCTAGAATCAAATCTAATTTGATACCTAAGGCACAAAACAGCTGTGGCGAATTGCTGACAGTGCCATGCTAAATTTCTGGTGAACTTAGAACCTTAATCTTCCAGAACTTTCATGTTTCCTCGTGTCTTGGACCAGTTTTTTAATCTCCCCGTGCCTCATGACTGAATACTTTCACAAAACCATTTTGGCAAATTGAATCTCCCATTATGAAACTCAATTCTTTTGGCATCACCAGCCCCTCAGAGCAAAGGGGGAGAGCGGAGCACAGTGGGGACCATGACTGTTGTTCACTGCTTTTAAACCAGGATGACTTGAGGCTCCACTCCCAAAGATGCCTCGAATCCAGACCACCTCTTTATTGTAAAAGAAACAAAATGCACAGGCAGCAGAAAAGGATTTTGAGAATAGGGTCTACACCACCATCTAGTGGAATATAACAGTGCCTTCGGAAATAAAAAATTGGGCAGTAATGACCATAAATCCAAAAACCTTAAAGTCTCATTGTGAAAGACAAGAAAAACAAAATTAATATTCTTTATAAAAAAATTAGAAATCAAGCCATTTTTACATCTCCAATAATCTGAACTTGAAAAAGCATATTAAATAAAAAAATATGACCTAGAACAAAGTTGCCTAAAACTTCAAGATTAACACCTCTTTTCAGAAAGCTCACCTCAGTATTTTAAATTTTCAATTCCAACTTATTTTACATGCAAAGTAATTAATGATTTACCAAATAAAACAAAGAACCAGCATTGATACGAATACTATTCCCAAGTCATGGACTTCCATTTCCATTAACCCTTTTTTACCTTTTATTTCATTGTCACCACCTGTATGAATGACAGATCTAGAGATGATCCAAATTCTTTGTTTGGATGCTGCTGTCAATTCATCAAATGTATCCAGGTGGACTCTGGGCTGGAAGTCCCAACAGAGCCCCCCTTCTGTGGTTATCACAGTTGCTGTAGCTCAGAGAACATTTTAGGATTCATGCAAACCCAGGTGAACTTTCCTATGAATTCTAGGTGGCAAACATTGCAACACAGCAACTCCAGCTAAACTCACAGATAGCAATGACAAACATGCAAAATATGCCAGGGATTTCAGCCTATCAGCTGAAGTATTTCTCCCATGCTAAAGTTTGCATGGAACTGTCTTGCAGAATATTCTTTGCTAAATTATTAATCATTGTGAAACGCTTGGTAAGCTCCAGTTGTCAGTCTCTGGGAGTTTGTAGAATAACACACTAGCTTGCAAATTCAACTGAAGAATAAAAAAACTTATTTGAAATTCCATGCTGGAAACAACGTCCATGAAATGTGTGCACCATTTTTTGCTTTAGGAATCTCATCCTAATTTTCCAGTAAAATGAATGGCCTTTCATTCAGTACCTACAGACAATTATCACTTTGCTACCATTACCTACAACTCAACTTCTATCCATAGATTATTGTATTTTTAATTCCTATTAAATTTTACGATCCTGACTCAAAGCTTTCAGCTTCCAGCTGTGTGCCTCCTTTTTTCTGCCCAGCCAGAGTTGCCACGTGCCCATCCCTGAGAGCTTGGGCTCAGGAAGCAAAATGCCCAGGAAGACCTACTGCACAGGCCCAGGAGTGCACAGAGCTCCAGTACATTTACTGAGCTTGCCTTAATGTTTAAAAAAACCACACTTGAGAGTCATAGAACAATTCAGGTTGGAAAGGACCTCAGCAGGTCATCTAGTGCCAGCTCCTGCAGACAGGAGCTACTTTGCTTAGATAATTCATAAATAAAATTGATCAGCAATTAGATTCTTACCACACAATGATGAGTGAAATCACAGCCAGGTGCTGGGACACCCCAGCTTTGTGCTGTACATCCTTTCCTGTGTGGAGGCTGAGGTGCTCTGTGCCCAGCTCGGAGTGGAGCTGGGTACCAAGTTCTGGCAGGAATGGACCACGCTGTCTCCAGGCCACACACCTGGAATCGGCCACAAATCAGCCCTATCACAGTCTGGGAGTGGAAGGTTGGAATCTTGCCTATTTTTTTTTAACTTGGACCTGTTTCTAGATGGATCTTAAAGGGAAGAACGATCACTATTAAGCCTTAATTCCTTTGCTATAAAGTTTACAAATACTGAGGATTCAGAGATTAACAAAAGTGAAAGACAGGTTGTCCTCACTTTGGTGGTGTGTGAGGAAACAGATGCAGCAGCCTGCTCAAATTGGATTCCAGTGTAGTTGACTGGCAAGCAATGTTCCCTGCAGACAGTGAGAACAGAGAGCATCACCTCTATCACATGAATACAGATTAGAGAACTTGCCTCCCAGAGCTGCCATCTACTCTGGCAGCTAAATTCACTGCATAACACTGAAAGAAATACAAGTGGATTTTTGCATTTTTCATAAAATATATTTCAGAAGGTGGCTGAGAATATTGTTGAGAGCCTGACTGCCTTAGAAATCAGTAGGAGAGCATACAACAGTTAGACACTTTTAGATAAAAACATCATTTGGCATTAAATAGCCTGACCCCTTCAGCAACCAGCTACAACCACAAAAAGTCTAGGACCATCTGAAGCCTTGGTTCTTTCTACCAAATGTCAAAGGTACCATCCAACATTCAGAGTTTGTTTGGGGGAGAATATAAGTAATTAAATTGATTAAAATCGATAATTCATAGGAAACTAATTTTGTATTCAGCTTTTAGCTGAGAAAATACCAAAAATGGCCATGTTGGTAACTGAATTGGCAAACACTGCTCCTAGAAGAAGCCTGGATAAACTAAAAACCCTAACGAGTCTAAAAGGTGTAGCAAATATTAAGAAAAAACTAGGCTTGGGTGAGACCATCAAATTATTATCAAAGTCACCTGGAAGAGTGTTTTGCACAGTTATTTCTGCTCTCTAACAAGTTCTTGTGAATACACAGGCAGTGCTGACCCAGGCACCACCTGTCTTGCAAGACTGAATTAAAGGTTTGACTTTGACCCAAGTCAGGAAAATGCTGACACCTGATCAGTACTGGCACTGCCAGGAATTGTGCCATCCAGAAACATGTGGCTGTGAGGGAGTTATGGAGATAGGCTTTTACTTGGCTTTAGCTGCCTTCCTATTGATTACTAGAAACCCTTTATTTCTGCTAAAAAAAGGGACTTATCTCCCCTAGGAAAAAAGTCCAAATACACCAAAACTGAACACAATTTTGTAGTTGGTATCAATAAAGATTATCTAGTGGGGTCCCTTCTAAATGTGAGAGTGACTGAGTGATGAACTTCTGCAGCTTTTATTTATGGTTGATGCACATTGACTGAGTATTAGGAATTTAGAAAAGTTGTAGCTGTTTAAGGGAAGACCTATCATAATTAATTATATTATCATAATGAATTATAAATTAATGTTTAATGCAAACAGCATAATTTCTATGGCAGTTTTTCTGTCCAATACCCCTTTTGTTATTTATGCAGTACATCATTACATTTTCCATCAATATCTGCCTTACCAAGCAGGTGACAGACAGGAAAGAATGTCGCAGGTAGAAATCTGCTCACTCTAAATCTAAGGCAATTACATACAGTTCTAGAACATAATTAATGACAACTGATTAGTAAGTGCTAGAATCATGACAATTTATTCAATCAATCCATTTAGGAGAAAAAAAAAATTAGACACCGAAGTTGAAAAAAGGGCCAACTAATTCTTATGTGTGAATCTGTTCCAGAACAAGAAGCACAGAATTCCCCATAAAGCATCCTGCACTTTTCACTCCGCTTTCTCTCATGTAAGACCCAAAAATCTGCCTACAGACCTTACAGTAAGGCTCTCCAGGTTAAAGGAGTCAGCACACGTAACTATTTTAAAAATTCACCTCATCCTATTACCAATTAGGACAGGGATATGCAAAAGAGAGGAAAAGGGAGTGTGTGTGTAGAGGGAAGCACCACACCGACTTCCATACGAACCATTTATTGAATAAATACATGCATCATAATGTAGAATTACATGAGCAAAAAAGGCAATCTGTACAAAATTGATTACCCTTTGTTCCATTTCAACTCTCACCATTTGCTGCAGCTCTGATAAAGGATTCAAGACAGAAAATTAAAACTTGTTTAGTCCAACTCCAAGTGATATGCATGCTGATCTGAGTCCGGGTTACACCACTGCTAGAATTCAGAAAGCTGGTTTTCCTGACAGTGAAGCAGAGTAATTCTAAAAACAGTTTTAATAGTAGAGAACATGTGTTGGTATATACAGGTAACAAAGCTTATTTATAACCATTTCTTAAACATCTTCATATGTTCATATTTTAAGGCACAGGATAAACAAGAACTACATGAAAAGCTATCAGCTGATACTGAATAAATGACTTGATAATGAGGTGCATTTTTTGCCGAGAGGCAAAATTGTCCTTCCTACTTCCATATAAACGGAACAATTGGAATTTGGTAAGTTTAATACAGAAGTTCCATCTACTATCAAACGAATCAATCTCATCTAGGCAGTCATAGGCTGGTCCAAATTCACTCAGGAGAACCTTTCTACAGAGTCTGGCATCCAGGACTGATTACAAACAACAGAAATTATTGTTGCTGAACTGCAATGACAACTCAATCTCTTCATTTCAGATTCCTGAATGGAAAGTGGGCTAAGAACCTATCCCTAGTTTTAGGTAGTGAGCTATTTTGGAAAGTCCTGTCAAATCTATTTTGAAAACTTAATTCAGTTACTCACTTTGTGCTATCATCTCACATTTACCCAAACATGGCATTATTTTCCACCTTGAAACTTTAAAAGACAGAATGTCCACTTTGTTATTGTTGACGTGCAAAGTTTTCTGTCCCCATACTTCACTTAAGACTTGAAACTCCAAATTAATTTAACAGCCTAGTTGTTGGCTACAGATCAAACTCTGTGGAGTGACTGGCCAGGATGCACAGCAAAAGTCCTTCCACCTTGGACTGAACCAAGGCAAAAGACAATTATGCTAAGCTGCTGCTCTTAGACCTCCTTTCTTTAGATCAGCTTTCAGGTTCTGCATTTTCATGGCATTAACAACATTCTCTGTCTTTCCATTCTTAACAGTTTTTTAATGGAGAACTAGCAAAAAAAATATGCATTCCATAATATATTTTATATGAATAGGTGAGTGAATACATTGAGATACTCATACATTCCAATATAGAGTGAAGCCTTCAAATGGAAATGTTTTCTTACAAGGAATCTCTCCCTATTGCCCAGTCCAGTAACAGCACTAACAGTACAATTTACAGTGCAAGATTTTTTGATAAAATTGTCTTGTATAAAGTGTGGCAATGAGAAGGCCATCACTGTATAGAGGTGTATGGGTGTGTGTCACACACATCCATGACAAATGTTCATGTTAAACTGAATTCAGACACATACTGAAATTCTTAGACTTGAAAAAACTAAAAAGCTACATCTATGGTAGGCACTTTGGTACATCTAGTCATGTAGGCATATTCTACACCTAGAGTTAAGGTTCTGTCAGTAGTCTTATGATAAAGCTAATTTCAGGAGTTCATTATTCTGCTTTAAAATTCTTTCTTGGCTGAGAGATCATCCTAGAATCTTAGCTAAATAATATACTTTGTCTAATTGCATACTTATCCAAGGATGAGGGCCTTGGCTCTGAAAGAGCCAAATTGTTCTCTTGGATTCTTAATGCACATTTTTCTAACAGTCAAGAAAACTTGCCAAAAAAAAGAAAAATCAGTTCTGAATACAAAAAAAATTCCCCATAATGCATAAAATCAGAGTTATGAGCTCAGCTGTTTGGGCTGATACTCCCCCTTCAGCTCCCAGCTTCGATCAGTTTGTGCTAATGGTGTCACTGCTGCAGTCTGGCCCAGCCCATGGCAGAGCTCCAGGAGGGTGCCAGGATTTCTCAGGAGACCCGTGTGGAACACTGAAGTGCATTTTGTTCATGCACCAAACACACTGAGGAGCAGTGAAGCAACTGCAAAAATGAGTTTCATCTCAGTTTCCCATTTTCTTGCCTCTTGGTGTTCATTTGAGTATTACAGAAGGTATCACATAACATACTATTTTAGCATAGTATGGTATAAGAAAAGGAACATATGTCTTGTACATATGCCTGCTGTATGAACTGACATTGCAAGCTGATTTGTCTACCTTATAAATCAGTGAAACGTGGTGGTAAGGACAGCTCAAAGTGGTTAAAGATTTTCTTTATAATACAGAAAAATCCATGCCCTCAAACCTTCAAAAGGTCACATGTCTAGTACTCTAGAGTACAGGAATAAATAACAAAATCCAAGTGAACCTGTATAATAAAACTGTACTCTTTGTTATGTTTACTCCATTAAATGAAAACTCAGATTTAGAAACTGTGATTCGTGGACCTCATCCTCTATTTATACAGTATTTATAGAATTCTCATTTTTATTTATAATATTCTATAGCATGATTTTTCAATAATACATTTATATATAAATATTAAAATGTTTATGTTTTGTACATTTTAAGCCAGCCACACCGGGCCAGAAACACAATAAAGTAAAAATGTTTTTCTGCAGTTTGTTTTTGCAGAGTATCACAAAATGATTAAGACCATTGTGCTGCAAAGACAAAAGAGATTCATCTGAAGAAATTACCATGCATTTAGAAGAAAATAACTATATCCTTTATCTGATTTTCTTCTGAATTCAAACCAGCATGAAAGAATTATAAAAAAATAGTATATATTTACATGGTACAGTATACCTTGGTGAGATATAAAACAAGGCAGGAAAACAGCAGAACATATTCTTTTCACTTTCTAATAGGTACAGCCATCATAAAGGTCAATTTAAACACAAAAGGTTACTTTACTGTACTATTGCACATTACAGTAACTCACAGAACTGTTTAGCAAAATAAAATACAAAGTTTAACAATGAGAAAGGCTATGTCTACATAAAATGACCAAGTGTTATAAAATTATTGGGGATGTGTCTAAGAACTAAATCAGTAAAACTATAAAAATAATATTGGTACATCTGTGAAATCAATGCGTTAAAAATGTGTAAAGGTTGGCAAAATTATGCTTGAGGAATTCCCAGTATCCATGGGCCTAACTTGCACCATGTGGCCTTGTACCATCTTCTGTTAAATCATACCTGAAAATGAAAAAAAAAAAAGAAAAAGGATTTTTTTTTTTTACATTTAGGATGTATTATTAAAACTATTATTAACACAGCTGTTATTGTATGTAGTATTTTTATTAATAAAGGAAATATTATACTTACCACTGGGTCCAGCCTTTAGCAAGTTCTTCAGATGCCAGAGGTATTAATAACTGTGGAAAGTTAAATTACCAATCAGTGTATTGTGTGTGCCTTTTAAAGATCAAATCTGACAATCCTGTCAACTCCAGCGTAAGCAACACTATTAGTAAATGATATATTTTACATCCTTGTCATCATAGCTTGCTGCTACCTGCCTAACTTGTAGTAAAGTTTCAAGTTGCTGCTTTTGACCTCAAAAATCCACACCCTTCAGAGGCACAGTCCCAGAGCACCTCACAGCATGACAATGGCCAATAGCCCTCCTGGGAAACAGGAAAATTGAGGACGCTCTTCACCATGAACTGACCATGATTCTGTACCTCTCATCCTCTTCAGAGGTCAAATATGGCCATTTTCAAGGGTGCAGGAATATACTATTCCTCTTTCATGCTCCAAATCAGATGGGTAGGAAATGGGGTGATTTAATGTGTGCCTATAGAACACTGAAGTCATAAACACTACAGCTGGTGTTGGTACTGGGAATGTCTCCAGTAGCAGTTCTTTCTCATGGATTTTACAAACTGGAATTTTAATTTCTTGTGTGTTTCTCTAAGAACTCTTGCTTGTCTTTCCAGTTTTATTTGAACATTTGCTGAGATATCATCTGGTTTCTCCTGGTTATTTCCTTTCTCTTCTGATATGATTATTAAGTCAGACAAATACATTTATTTTGTTAATGTGAACTTAATGCTCTCTAGAAGAGATTACTGCCTCATTTTTTGTCTGCTCTGCAGTCTGTTCCTTCCCTTACTAAAGCTTGACATATTTTTTGAAAGCCTCATACCTGACTCAGGTGCTTCAATCAACACTAACAAGCTCATATCTCAAGAGGATTTTAGTTTTATATAATAACATGATGTATTAACAGAATTTGCTTATTGTCAACTTACTTTGCCAAGCAGCCCTTTATCTTTGGACAAGAATCCACCGCTGTTCTTCACTGCTACATCTAGTGTTCTTCTCTGTACTTCAGGCAGGGAAACACTGAAATCAAACCTGGCAGGCAAAGTGATGCTTTAGAGGGAATTCTGTACACGAGGTGCAAGGTCAGCTCCTACAGCTAAACAGCAATTCAAATCAAAACCAAGCTATCCTCCTCCCCAAATGAAAAAATGAGGTCTGAGACAAATGAAGAAAAAAATCCCAATGTTTTGCCTAAAATTTTGCTTCAATATCAACATCAAATGTTTGAGACTTCTGTTACTTTTGATATCTAGAAGGCATTGGTAAAACAAAATAAGGGAAAAGTCAAGTACTGACTCCAGAGAGAAGAGAATGTGGAATCCTACTACTCTGACAGCTCAGTATCAGTATTCTCCAAAAGGGAAAGACTGGTCAGTCTTACTGATCCCTGGTACTTGATAACCAGAGCTTCTTTTCTTCTCTGGCACGCTAAGGAAACACATCCACTTTTAAGGAAGAATGCAATTTGTTTGCTAGAGCAGAAACTTTGAGAAAGTGAGGACAAGGTTATACCACAACCTACATCTATTTGTCACTACAATTCCTAAACAGCTTTATTGCTTTGCAATACATTTTACTTGGAAAGGCACAGTAAAATAAATCTATTACCTGGAATGAACAGGAGATAGCATCCTGCACTACCAGGAAAACCTACCAGAGCCTCTAAGTAATGATTTACAGATCTCTCTCGGACAGAAGGGATTGAAGTGTTGCTTTTCCTGAGTTAATTTTCTGTCTATAGAGAAAGGTCTTAATTGAAAAGTGATAGGTGGGAAACTAAGGGGCAGATGTGTGAGGGAAACTACTATCAAAAAGCAGAGTTTAAGGATAAGACTTTTTCTGCATTATAATGTTGCACAAGCTTGTAAAACTTCCAACATATGGGCCAGGATATAATTTATGAGGAAATTTTCTGACTCCCTGGATGCTGAGAAATGCTACCAAGCAGATTGACTGAGCAATTTGACTATGAAGAGATACTGGCTGGCCAGTCCCCCTGAGAAGGCAGCAACAGCCAGGCAACCAGCCAAACATGCTTCCTGGCAGGAAGGGACACCAACAGCACTGGCCAGCCAAAGGCACTCGTGTGCTGGTCACCTGCCAGCAGAGTGCACGCTGCTGCTTAGCTACCAGCACAGGGGGGATGTAGCTGGTGCAGGATAAGGCAGGAAGGAGAGAAGTGGCTGGGAACAGCAAGAAGGGCTGTAGTGAAAACAGGGAATAGAAGGACAGAAGAGCTATTATAGCAGAAGAGAAAGGTGTGGTCAAATCTGATGGTGACAACTAGGAGCTCCAACAGTTCATCTGTTCAGGAAAGCTCAGAAACCTTGATTCGACAGCTTTGTAATTACATGACATAAAACTACTACACATAGTTTAGAACATACATTTGATCAAACACTGGGTTTAATGTCTTCTTTGATACATGTGTTTTTCTTCTTCCTGATCGTCTCTTATCGGGCAGTAAATACATTCGCACATACGGATCAGATCCTTCTTCTGAAAATGCGATTAGATTTCTGCGGCCATGAAAAACGAGGAAAAGCACTTAGAAAATCAACAGGACATTGCTGAATGTAAGTGTCTACACTACTATCACTTAATTTAGTACATGAAGCAGTTCTGGAGCATCCTGCACAAAGTAAGGTGTGCAGGATACAGCACACAGGTAACAGCAGTGGAAAACAAAAACTAAAACAAACGCCAAGCAGTGACTTGTTCAACATCAGAGAAATGGTAAGCAGACAACAGAGGTGAGAATACAATGTTTCCTAAATTCCAAATCAAAGTCCTGATATGGCTTCTCAAAAATCATGTGTTTTAGCCATTCTGTGCAAAATTCAGTCTCTTAGAGACAATTCCAGACACTGCTGATAAAGACCTACAGGTCATTTTCATTTAAAATCTGACAGGAGCATAACAGACAAATACACAAAATCACAGCAAAATCTTCGACAAAGTTTTTAGTGATTCTGATGTTTACAGATGTGTTACCTTAAAAATAACAAAGATGGACAAGACAACCAATTTAAAAGTAAGGTAAGCTATGAAAAATTTACAAAGAAATATAAATTGAAATTGTGTATTTTGTGCTCACCTGCAGGAATGCACCACCACAATCAATTTGTTTCTTTGCGAACTGTGGCGAATTGTTAGCTGAATCTGTCCTAGTGGAGACTGCCCCAGGGTTGTTCCACTGCAGGAAAAAGCAGAACATTACGCTTAGTTTTTAAAATACGTATTAAAAGTAAGATCCAACTGAAAGATATGCCAGGTAGTTTTCCCAGAAATCATGTATTATCCATTTAATTTTTCTCTAAACCAATGTGAAAGAGAGCACATGAGCAAACCCCCATCAGTTTCATGTTCCTTGTCCAAAAACTCTGCTCTCCAAAATAAGCCGGGTATTCTTGTCAGTTTAGAGGTCAACTGCTCCTCAGTACTTTGAAACCCATTATCAGTAAAGAACTTGTTTACCCCAAAATAAACATTAAAATTATGTCTAGGAAATTGGAGAGAACAGTGGTGCAAACTGCAGTGAAAACCTCGGTGATGGGCTACTCTTACCTATGGCCCAGAGCCAATCATAACAATATAGATATTCTTGGGATTAAGATAGTGATACTTAAACTCACTTATTGTCTTAAAGCTCAAACCACAGTATAAACACAACCACTTCACTTTTCTAATAGCTAATATCACAAGGTAAGTAAGATTATAATCAATTTACACTTACAAATACATGTCATGCCTAAATAAAAAGCAAACATCATGTTTTAGAATTTTGAATAGGCCAATATTTGCAGAGCTCCCTCATCTCTATGAAATGCTCATTTTAGTTTGTGTAAACTTACTATGAGTATTTTCCACATATTCCATATTTTTCCATATTGCACAGGACAGTATATGGCATATTTGGCATTTTTCAGTCACCTGAAGTCACTTCAAAGGAGAGACCTGCCTGTTGTGAATAACTACTACAGAGTGACTGCTCCATTAAAATTGCCAAGCAATTCCCTTTAAAAATTAGAATGAAGCATTTCAGTATTTTCTTAGTTCAAAAAGATAAAAAATAACCAGAGCACCTAAAAACTTGTGGCCTGCAATAAATGATCTCTTTACCTGGAGCTTTACCACTCTTATCAAAACAGAAATTATGACATCTGTGTATGAAATAAGGAGTAGTATTTCAATATTTATCATAATTAACAAAGTGTAACCCAGTTTTGGGCCAGAAGAGAGACTTGGCAAAATGAAGACAAGTCAGCAAAGGACCATAAAGATAAATGGGGGTCTGGAGCTCATAAGCAGGTGGTGGATTTGTATAAATTGAAGAGACAGCCAACAGCAGACTCAGCTGCAGCCTTTCAGTACTTAAAACAGACATTTTAGAGAAGATCGAGTCTGACTCCTCAGGGCTGTACACAGTAAAATAACAAGAGGTCACAGACAACTTGCAGCAAGATAAATTTCAACAGAAATGAGAAATGTTTTCACAGTGGAGTGGTTAAGCACCAGAGTTGCTGAGAAGGTTTATAGAATCTCCATCCTTGGAGATATTCAAGACTTGTTTGGACAAGGCCCAAGAAACCTGATCTAACTTTGAAGAGAGATTTGCTTTGAGCAGAGGGCTGACTGACCTCCAGAGGTTCCATCCAACCTATATTATTGTATTGATTTTGTGAACTCTGATAGAGAAAAAGATGAATCAGTTCAATCCCTTACAAATAAAAAAATAAAATATATGAGTAGGGAAGGAATGGTTTCCACTCTCCCATTCAGAGCAGGACTGCTGTTCAGCTGCCTGTACTTGGTATGTACAGCTGCCCATTGAAACAAGTTAAAAAAAAAAATCAAGAATTTAAGGAAGCATGGCTGCAGCAATCCTGACTGACTCAACAGTAACTGACTATTCATTTAACATCCTTTGTAGTCAACTATCCCTCTGAGTAATTAAAAAATACCAGCTATATTCAACCTTAATTGGTTTAATTAATGACAATAGGATTCAGTGGTGAAAACAGGGAACTATTGCATGGAACTACAGAGTGCAGCCATGAGAACTAGGTGGACTTTATCTTTCAGATGACGTTGGCCGTGATAACTTCTAATTGCAGAATCTGTCTTAACTGAGGTACCGAGAACAAGCAGAAAATCACAGTGACAGAACAGTGGAAAAATATTACTGCAGTGAGCACTAAGCACTCCTCCTTTGGCTGCACTGGCGACATTTTTTGTAAACCAACTTAGACGTGCTGCAAACCCAAGTGATTCAGGCCCTACTTCTCCAGCTGCCGGAGCCTCTGGCGCAGCTCCTGCGTGGCGATGGGCAGGGATATGTCGGAGGCGATGCTGGGAGTGGGCTCCTTGACCGACAGGTGGCTGGGAGAGTAGGAGAAGTTGGAGGCGTGAAGGCTGGAGGAACTGCGGCTCAGATCCGTTGGCCACTGCGGGCTGGCATTGGGAGCCTGACTCTTTTCAGCTGCATCAGTTTTTTTATCACTGTCAGTCACTGGGGAAGCTGGAACAGGCTTGTTTGAATCGGGTGTAGGCGAGACAGGAACCTGAGGCTTAAAAGATGATTTTCTTGCATCTTTGGAAACAGATGGCCTTTTCACTTGGGCTGAGTGTTGATGATCTGGAGATCTTGCTTGCTTTTCAAGAGAAAGGACCTAGATACAGGAGAAATACAGATAAGATTACTATTTTGCAGTACAAAAAACAAGAATAAATTTGTTTCTACAAGAGTACTGGCTGGTGACAAGTTGTGAAGTTCAGACGCTAAAGCAAAATCAAAAATATTCACATTTATTCACTCTACAATAGGAAATGTTTTACATGGCAAAACACAGCTCCACCATCTTTGTGGCAACTGCAGTAACTTTGAAACAGTGTGAAATTCTCCATTCATTTAGAATTATTCTCATTATTCCCTTCCCATATTCCATGTGCTTCTGGTGCAAGAGCTATTTAATTTGTAGCTCTAGCTATCTGGAAAGCTATTCTATTTCTTTCTTCTAGTTTTTTGAAATTCAATCTTACATCACAATTTCTTCTCACTCATTGTCCTTACCTTCTCTTTTATAGGTTATTTTAATTTATTAATGACATGTAATCAACAAAGGGTTTTAGATAAGAAAAAATAAGTTTGACAGTGTTTGCAAAGAGATATACTACCTTATTAAATCAAATAATTTAGCTGGGGAAAAAGAAACCCAACTTTCACATATGCAAGTTTTGTCTTCAAAACTCCAGTGTGCTTGAAAGATGGTTGGAATTTTTCCAGTATATGATTGTACTTTCTTTCCCCATAAACTTTATGCCTTTTAAATCATTAAGACCTCAGTTCCATTTCTAGACAAAGGTGATTTCTGATCTGTAACCTACTGAGTCACAAGAGATTCAAAGGAATCCAGATTCCAAATGTGATTTCCGAACCTAAAACCATGGGGAACCTCAGTTTTAATTAACACAACTGACACTATTTCATTTGAAACATTGCCTGTTTTTGAAATAGAACGTTTTTAAATTAAAGGTTATCTTTGTGTACTGATAGCATTGCAACAACTAAGGACACTTGGCATGTGACATCAAAGTAAATGTGCTATTATCTTCTTCAGGAGCCACAACAGCCCTAAATATTCAGATATTTACAGTGTGAAAAGTTTTAGAGTACCCTGAGTGCAATCTTCATGTTTATAGTGCTGTTTGGACCAGAGTTGCTCAAGTGGAACCGCTGATGCATAGTTAAGTCTTCACTCTCTAGCAGCTGGCTTAGAGGCAGCTTGAAGTTCCCCAAAGAACACTGGTGCTGTTCATCCCTCACCTGAAGTAACACAAAAGCCAAGTCATTTTGCATCATCTGCTTTTGTAAGAATTAAGAGAAAGAAAAGGAAATTACATTTTTATTTAAAAAAAATAAAATCAAAACAATACGGTCATTCGTTCTTAAATCAAATTTCCTTGATTTTAAGATTAAATTGATGAAGGTAAAAGCAAATACACTCAATGCCTAATTTCTTCAACCCTACCTTCTACAGCAACCCCAAACCAAAGAGCTAACCATCACATCTACATCTCCCTGATCCACAATCAAAATAATTACATGGTTTCCAAACTCTGTGTGAAAATGAATTCCCACAACTGTTAGAGGAAGAGGAACTAAGACAGCCCTCATTTACACTTCAGTTGCTTTGAACTATGTAAAATGATATGTCAGCAGTGTAAAAGGATATCTTCTTCAGTATTTGGATAAAGCAAATACTTCCTTGGTAGGAGAGAGGAATAAAATCAGCCACACATAACAGCAATTTCTGTTAGTAATTAAGACTGCTAGTTCAAAACAGGTATCCATAATTTACTTGTTTTTAGGGTTTTGGGGTTTTGGTTTTGTTTTTTCTAGGTTTGGTCTGGTTTTTTTTTTAGAGAAGACAACCATTAACTGTGTTTTTCTAGTGAGAGTCTGGTTATAGTCTTTCTTTCTTTTAGTAGTAAATGGAAATAAACATTTCATAGCCTGGTCTTAAAAAAACACTTAAAGTATAATTTTCATGGTGCTCACCATTAAGTCTCATTTCATAACAGCTTTTAATGTCTGAATGTTACTACTGCAATGTCTTAGGAAAGAAAGTGTGAGACCGAGACAACGTACCTCAACTTCAAGATCTTGTCTTTTGGGGTTGTGTACAAAGAAAGTAAAGTTTTCCTCCCATACTGGTTCATTGGTCTTGTATCGAATCTGAAGTCAGAGAACAGGAAGCACACAAATTATGAAACAGTTTAAAGTCAGTGTCAAGAGTTGAGTACATTTTTCATTTTGGTGCTGCAAAATTTATGTCTGAAACTTGACACATTTAAAGAAAGGCCAATGGGATCTACCCACCCAAAGCATATATAGTATCACATATTAAATTACAGAGGACATGTAGTAGAATATGCTTTGCGTGAACTTCACACCAGGCTACGAACGAATGCAAGGTCTTCAGACTAACATGTTCTCTCTTCACGTACTCCTCAGTAAGTGCTTAAATAACCCAGTGAAACTCCTAGAATACAGTATTTTTCCTTCTCATCTCCAGTTAGCCATGTGAAAAATTTCACTGCCAAATCTCACTACTTTCAGCAAACCAATAATGCAGGGGGAGGCAGAGCGGCAGAGAGAAAGAGGTGCTCATTGAAAAAGCCACCTACAGGAGCAAAGGACTTGGATTTTTATCTCCACTCTCCAGTACATATCAAAACTAAGACCGTACATGAGATCTTCTTTAGGCTTTGTGACATGAAGAAGCCAAATTAGATGCCCTGTCCCTTTGGCTCACTGACACTTCTACTTAAAAAAAAAAAATTGCTATGCTGTTGCTATTTTATTTTCATGAGCTGTTTGAATGCACCGAGGTTAGTTATGGACAAGACAACAAGTGTGCTGAACGCCTTCGGTCAGAATCAGAGGGATCACCATCAAGATCAGTCTCATGACTGGCATCTGTTATAGGCCACTCAATTAGGAATGAGACATGGATGATGCCACCTCCTGACAACTCAAAGCTGTGTCAGGTCTGAAGAACAAGGTTCTCACTGAGAGCTTCAACTACTCTTATGTTTTCTAGGAAAACACCACTGTGGAAGGACTTCTACAAATGACTAAAAATCCCATCTCTACTCGCAGACAGTTTAAATTGAGTCAGCAGCCATTCAATCTTTGGCTGACTGTTGGCAGTTTCAGCTCTGGTGGTAACTTAGTGGTATGTGCTCCATGGCTTGACAGCCAAACGCCAAGCCCACAGAGCCACAGAATATTTGAAGACAGAGCCAAGTATAAAGAGTAGGAACTTACCTTACTTTCCTGTGCCTTGTGCCCAACTGACAGCAAAACAAGTGGGTTGGGATTGCTGTTTATTTTCTTTCCTGACTGGTAAAGAAAAAGCAAAAACTTCGCCTTCAGAATAAAGCAAAACCTCTCTCCTCTGAAACTTACTGACTGCATCTTAAAAATACAAATCATATGCATTCTACTGTATGTTTATCTATGATTCTCAGTATTTTATTCAACTGGCTTGAATGGCAGACTGGTTGTAACTAGAGAACAGATCCACATAAAGGCATCCAACTACCCTGAATATGCTGAAGTAAAACCCTACAAATAAGTAGGAGCTTTCGACTCCTTTTCATTTTCTTTGAATGAAACTGGTAAGGTGCAAATTCTTATCTTTTAATGAGCATTGCAACCCCCAAAGCTAACGAAGCATAGTTAAAACTGTAAAATGAATATTTCATGCAGATGGGAGATATGAAGAAAGCACAAACTCAGGAACTTTATATATATTGCTGTAGTACAGTTAAATTAGATGTGATTGATACCAGAACACTGATATTCCCTCCTTTTCAGTCTGGGGAGAAAGAAGATGCACTATAATGTACCTGAGGGATATTTCTACAGTTTACAAAATACTTTTTATTAGAGAATCAACCATCTGCCATATCTGAGCCTTGCTTACCAGCTATATAGCATTACATCAAACTGTGGAAATAAACATCAGTTTAGAAACAAATTATGTATGCAAAGGAACATTCCCAACTACATTTCTTTCACAAATTTCAATTTAATCTAACAAAAATTTAAGTCAGAAAGAAAATTTAGACATGAAAGTTAATCATCTCAGGCAGGTGTTAATGCAGTTTAAAAGGCCTAGAAAATGTAGGATACATGGTTAATAATATAGTTTGAGTTCTACCCTGTAGGAAATGTATGTCAACAGAAAGCCAGTTAAAATCTACTTAATGCATGTAAGGTCACAATTAAAACCAAGTGATTCAAATATTTTATACTTTTGAATCAAGAAAGTGCATGGTTTAGATATTTTTGGGATCTGAACTTACATTTTGAACATCATACTTTCACTAATATTACTCGACTTTAATGTGACATACTGCTTATAACCATCCTTTCCTTTAGAAATAAAACTGTTAAGAAAGCACTCCTTTCTTGGATGAATGCTGCATTTATCTTTTTTATGATTTCTAATAAAAAATATTTACCTCTGAAGGAAAACAGAATACAAAGGTTTACAGAACAGAAAGAAAGTCAGATTACACTGCAACTGATGATGTTTTAACATAGTAGGTGACATGTGTTTCATTTTTTTCTTTGTCCATGAAACAGTGCCTGAAACTTTCTTCTCTTCATAAAATGATGAAACTACAGGAGCTGACAAAAATACCCTGTTGCTTATGCTGATATGTAAATATAAATCATTTTAATCCATGCTAAATAGGTGGCAATATGTACACACACATATAATGCACCTCTAACACCTGCTACTGACAGACTCATTGTTGACAGTCTATTTAAAGACTGCCCCTTGTCCAGGTTTCTCCAGCTGAGAATTCAGCTTATGCCTTCCAAGGTTGCCTATCAAAAAGCTGGGCTAAATTTTTTTAGCATTTATATAAAAGATGTAAACGTTCTAAAAACATCTAGCAGGAACAAGATTATTTCAAAACAGTCATTCAGAGCTGACTGATGAATATCACTCAGTATGTAAAAGATGTCTTAGCTTTCATGTCAGCTTTATTCTTTAGTTATAGTTACAAATTAGCTCTCAGGATGATTTTTTCCCCCAGTCTTCTAAAGCTGTCTGCACTCCACTAAACTAATCTAAAGTCCAAATTACCACACACCACAGTATTTTATCAATGTCTTGACAGTGTAGTGAAATCAAATTTAAGTAAAATGGAATTGCACTAAATACATATCCGGCAACAGAAATTCTATCCAGTGTTTGAAGAGAAGTGTTGCAGGCATTTGTGTACTTCCAATTACTTTTGTGACCTTAAATGGACAACTATATTAGTTTTACCTTTAGGGCTTTCTGAACAGCAGCCTTCTTCAAGCCATCAGGATTAAATTCTAATGGATTATTCTTTTAAGTCAGGAGAGAATGAACATAGGAAGGGTTAATAAGTCATGCAATGAAGCAATTTCACTAGGTTAATTAATTATGACATGACAACATAGGACAAAGCAGGGAAAAAAAAAACAACCTAAAACAAACCCAACATCTTTCGAACAAAACAATGAAGCATCACAACAGCAACAATAATGCTTGACAAAACTTTTTTTTCCTCTTCTCCTCTGAATGTTTGTATTTTGCTTTAAAACTAATATTCCCACTTTTAATCTGCCTATATTTTCCTTATCATGTTTTTTTACCATAATAAAGGTAATTCACAAAAAAAGTTTTATTTAATGCCTGATGCCCTATGAACTGCCTTCTGAAGGAACCTTTTTAAAGATTTGGTTAAGCATATTCCCACAACATAGAAGCCTCTCTAATGATAAGTCAAGTAATTATGTGAAGGAGTCCCTTTATGGAAAAATTACAACCCCGTTAACAGGGACTTGGATCATTATAAAAGTCAAATTGTTTAAGCCTCTTTAGGCAAATAATGCAAACACTGCATGCTAACTAGAATGAAGATGTACTACTTTACTCAATTGTTAATCAAGACATGCAAATATACCAACAATAGGAATTCAAACTGACTTAGCAGGACAAAACTTCTGACTACTTTCCATTAATTAAGCAAATTTTAAAACTTTATTTTGAAACTAATATATTGCTTTTTAAGTGAAATATATAAATACAATAATGTCACAGAAAATTTTCATTCAACTTACAAAAAATAATTTCAGGAAGTAAGATTTTGAAAGAAAACAGACTTCAAGTAAGTATACTTATGGCTGGCTTTTCCTTTAAGTACACATTTTTGTTTCAAGAGAATTCTGCTTTAGAAACTGTAGTGTGTAGCAATAAAAAAACCTGCAAAACTGACTTTTAAAACATGCTGGTTTATGAATAGAAACTGATATTAATGCTCTGCCAAAAGAAATGCATTTCTGAAATGAAAATCCAAGTGACTAAAATTTGAAAAGAGATTTAACCTTTATGCAGAAGTACTGGTTTACATTTTCTTTTGGGATGTCATGTGCTCAAGTTGGCCAACATATTCCACAAGATTCCTGCAATCCTGCTTGAAAATTTCTATTTCAGAATGAACATGCAATTTGATTAAACTGGAGAGAACCAGAAATAAGATTTGGCTAGTTTTGTGGGATATTTTTCTTAAACATCATTTTTTCTTAAAGTAAAATTAAGGAATTGTCCGTGGTTAATTCTCTGACACATTCGGAACTCAATATTGAACTTCAAAGATGGAGACTGCACACTATCCCAGGACACATCAAACCTAATGCTTAACTATTTTTCATTAGAAAATTTTTAAATGCCTAGCAGGTACCTTCTTTGCTGGAGTTTAAACACTGTTCCCTACTTTCAGGGAACTTTGTTTGCAGCAGTCTTGCATCATTTCCATCCACTCCTTTAGAAGTCGTGGCTGCCCCATCCCTGGAAGTGTTCCAGGCCAGGCTGGATGGGGCTTTGAGCAACCTGGTCTAGTGGAAGGTGTCCCTGCCCATGGAAGGGAGGTTAGAACTAGGTGGTCTTTAAGGTCCCTTCCAACCCAAACCATTCTATGGTTCCATGGTTCTCGCTTCCTCTGCTGGCCACATTTACTGGCTTTCATTATCACCAGTGCTGTCCTCCAGATCTTAAATTGCTATGGCCAAAACCAGGGCCTTAGCAATGGCTAAGTGGAACAGGAGGATTAGTTCATACATCTTACAGGCTACATTTCTCTTTTCTACACATAGTGCAGTGTTGTTTTTTATAACAATATGATATGGCATGCCTACAAAGCTATTTCTGTAGGGCTTTCCTTCAGACAACTATTTCCATCCCACATTTATAAGGATGCAATGACTGTCCTATATTTTCTCAGATGGCATCTGCAACTCATCAAATAGTTTTGAATCTTAAACTGCCCCTCAACTTACTGGACATTTTTCCTTCACATTTGCACCTATATGTTCAACACAGATCCTTTTCCTCCTACATTGTTATTTCAAAGAATTTTAAAAGTTCGAAACCAAACCTTTGTGATCAATTATAAAGGCAGGCAACCAATGACTCCTGGATATCGAATATGTTTCAATTCCTCTGGAATCATAGCAAGGATGGGCCAAGAGGGACATCAGCTGGGGCAAATGTGTTTAAGCCAGACTTGAGGTTTTAAGGGAAGGAGCTGCAGGTCCATGAGGATGGTGGTTGAAAAGCTGGGAGGGAGGAGACTGGGAGTACTCAAGATAAAAAGCCAAGGAAACGTCTTGCCTTGGGCGACAAAACAGCCTTGCTGTGGTTCTGAGTGTCTCTGCAGTTGCAGGAAAAGAGGACGGGTATCCAAGAACTGCAGTGACAACTGACACACTGGAATTCTCTAACAGATGGTGACATTTGCAGTAAATCCTAATAACAATCCCATAAATTATACAACAAACTGGTTTGTTATAAAGCCAGCTCCTAATTCAATGCCCTTTAGAGTACAACTCATTACTTCTATTGACTCACTAAGTGTTGCTTGGAATTAAAATAGAGCTTTAGAAGCTTCTAAATCTGCGGACGCATCCCCAACTGACAACCAGAAGACAGGTACTGATCTGTAAGAGCTAATTTTAAATATAAATAATTTATCTGTTATATAGACACCAAAATTGTTATGAACTGACTATCATAAAACTAGTGTTACTTTCAGAAATTATACTAAGAACACTATTCATACTCCTTAACTCCAGATAAATCAGATTTAGATGGGTATATGTCTGAATTTGGTGTCTCAAATGTAGATTTGCAGCTGTCAAACTATCTAAAAAGAAATAGGGAGCACTTGGGATTTTCCTCTCTCTACATAAAGTGAGCTCCCTTTTTAAATTTTTAACACTTCCCCTGGTAGCTTATGTTACATGTTAAATTAGATAATGAACTTCTAGGTGTGAATGTTTGTATAATAGCTTGTGTTTAAAGATGCCCAGGGCTACACCCTTAATTTTAATAACAATTATTTTTGAAGATGTATCTAGTATTTGTAAAACCAAAAGAAACAGCAACTACTTATCGGTTTTAACACCAAAGTGACTGAACCATAGTTTATGATCTGCATTTCTTACTCATTAAATTTTAACAAGATTTGATATTGGATGGAACTTTTTGGATACTTTAAAAGTAACTTCTACACAGAAACTAAGGGAAAGGGCCACAGAAAAGGGTTTTGTTGCTATTTGGGGGTGCAGGGTGGGGGAGGCAGAGCAGAGAGAAAGGTGTTTTTAAACCAGGGATTATGTAGCCAGCCAGTAACAAATTTGTCTGCACAATCTACAAAGGCATACCCACCTCTCTCTGGAAAAAGAGTTCTTACTCTGAACAGATTCTCAGTTTTTTTGAAGATACCAGGGTTGTGTTTACAGATTTAAGTGTAAGGCATTCAGAGGGTCATCAGTTTGTAATAATTTCATAACATTAAATTCAAGCAAAAAATATTACTTGGTGATTCACCCTAGCCTGGATTTTCCTGACTAGAGACTTATTTGAAAAAAAGAAAAGGAGCTCGGGAATTTGCAAAACAAGGAGCATCATGGAGTGAAATAGAATTTACAAGGGAATTAAAAAACTATACCCATTTTTAAAGCAATACTTGAACCAGTGTGGAGAGGTTGCAAGTTCTTACAAACATTGAGTGCATCACCTTTCAAAGAAACTACAGGGATGTTGGCTGCAATATTTATTAGTTTAATTTCTTTGCAATAGAAGCCAACAATTCACCAGCACACAGTGTGCTAGAACAGTATGCATTTTATTTCTCAATGAATCAGGAACTTAAGTTAAATGTAAGAGCTTTTACAACAAACTTATCTTGGGTTTTTATCATAAAAGGTTAATTACTTACCCAATGATATGCTGATCAATGAAATTTAAGTAGCCTTTAAAATGCAATAAAAATAGCACAAAAACAAGGCACACTTGTTGAAACCATGCAGGAAAACAAATTGCATGCTCTCATTCCACTAGAGTGAGTGGCTTTAGTAGCACTAATCCACACTCTGGCAGAGAAAAGGTACAATACAAACAATACCAGAGAACTCACAAATAGTGCTCTATAGAGTGAGGTAGTGTTTTCACAAAAGACTAGTCCCGATGCTCTCCTCTCTTTTAAGTATCCACACCCAAAGTTTCCCTCGTAGATACTCTTAGGAAGATGGAAATGGAAGGAGAAAGCAGAGTGATGGGATTGTGGCAGAATGAATGCATAAGCAGCTTTACTACACAAAAAAGTTAAGGAAAACAGTCAAAGGATTCCAGAGAAAACAGCAGATAACAAGAAGTAAATATTTGTCATTACAAATAGTTTCATCTGTTACGTGACTTTCTGTAGCACAGCAACGTGAAATGCTTTTTGAATTTTATTTTTTTATTAATTATTCAAATATATTAACCCACTTTCCAAGTTCACTCCTGGTAGTTCAGATTTATATGGCAGATCCAACTAAGTAAATTAAAGAGACCAGCCTTCTACACCATTTCTATTTCCTTTTCAGATAAACCATATTGGTGTCTCAGAAACTCACAACTATGATGCACCCATGCAAAAGAAATGCCTGTGTTGGGGTAACTCAGCACTGTAACTCAAACAAAAAAAGGCTGAAGGCATGATCTAAAGTGTATGGTGATAAGCATTAACTTAAAGAAATTTTCAAGGTAATTAAAAGTGCTTATTCATCTAGAAAACATTTCAGCTACAACATTAAATTTGTGCACAAAAGTCTTTCAAACTATTAATAAGGGTCAGTTCTTTCTGACCCTTCTTCATTCTCTTTGAATTTTCTCTTCCCCATAAATACAAGCAATCTAAGAAAGTGATTTTTTGTTATTATTCTATATAACCCTTATCACTGAATATGAACAAAACATGAGAAACCAGCAGACTTTCATGTTTAAGTTGTAAATATTGTTCCATATTAGAATCCTGTGGACATAAAAAAGCTGTATTTACTATAATTCACTGCAGTTTATGTAGCAGTTCCATGAAATTGTCTTTATAGAATGTACAGGAATCTTTTCAGTTCTCCTGCATGAAGAAGCCTTCCCATGGTATTTTTCTCCACCTAACTGTGAAGCCTTTTTGTACCTGATTTTGGAAAACTTTAATTTAACACAGTATCATATTATTTTATTGTTGTAAACTTGTACATCAAACTTGAACACTTTCAAGTGTTTTACGTTACTTTCTATTATATTCTTTATAATACTGGAAAGGAAATGACTTGAAGTTAAATATGGAGTCATTTGTAGCAAGTGCTTTTCTGGGCTGGTAGAGCAAGTAAAAGAATAAGAGGGTTAAAGAGGTCCCACATTATGACCAACATTCTCAACCCACCCAGGCAGTCTTGTTCTCTAGACAGAACATCAGATGCAGTAATAAGAAATTTGGGATCCTGTTTCCAAATTTCCTAACTGGTCAGCTTTGTGAAATGACCTTCCCCTTTCTGTGCCCTAGAGTTTAGATTGTCTACTTTAGAGACAATGTTAGAGAATGCTTGTTTAAAACAGGAAGGTAAAAAATTAACTTATGTCAAAGCCTCTGAGTATTTGCTGGGGAAGTTAATCTAATATAGAGAAGCAGAATTGTATGGCAAAGATTGGAAATTGTGGATGACAGAACTCTGAATCATTTAAGTAAGAGGCTTTAGTGTATTTTAAGAAATATATTCAATTTGTTTATTCAGAAGTGGAACAAGAAGATACAGATATCGGATCAATTGAATCTAGTGCATAAAAGAGACAGCAGACAGACATTCTGGGTGCTGCACTATTCTGAAACTGATGCTAAGCACACCATAATTCTATTCTACTACTGCTTCCTCTCTACTGGAGTAATTATTTTCTTTTTCTGCTAAGTTACAGAGTTTGCCTGAATTCAGTACAGTGAGGTTAAAAAGATAATGTGGGGATCTATTCCAAATGAGTCTTTTTAGCTGTTAAGATAGCTTAGAAATACTACTTCCAAACTGTGCTCTATACACCCTGGAACAACCATGTAATCACTAGTCAGTGATGTAAAATTGTTTGGGCTACTAAGGTTTGATTTGTTACCACCCTGATGCAGTATTTTAACTTAAAATTGAGCAGATAAATTTGCAAAATGCATGCAAAAATATCCAAGGCTTGAAAACTATATTTCCTTGTTAGTATTTCGGTCATCACTTCCAGAACTTCTCCTCTAATAGCAACGCTGAAAAACAGCAAAACTCAATGGTAAGCTTCACATATCTCTTTATAGCAGGGTTTACTTTAATACTGCTATCAGTTACAACCAGGAACAGTACTTTACTAACCTGAAATAAATTCCAAAACAAGCTATTTTACAGTCCCATAGGATAATCCATAGAGTGACAGAACCATTATTTTTTAATGTTTTGCACAAACAAATAAACAATTCTCCAAACAACAATCTGATAGCAATCTCCTCCAAGTGTTCTGCCACTGTAACATCAACTGCACAGTATTCATTTCATGATGAGGACTTCAGTACCTTCAAATCTCCAGCAATACCCTAAGCCAAAGCAAGCAAGTTTACCTGAACTCAAGGAAGTGGGTCTTTTCCCAGTTAGTTCCTTAAAATTCCTCATGCTAATCCCATACTGTTTATAGAAAACACTGTGTAATAAAAACATGCAGCCTTTCAAGTCCAGGAAAGGAGCATTCTTTAAAGAAAAATCACACTGATTAAAGAGTAATATTTTAATAAATAGATAGCTATAATACTATCCTACTAAAATAGTGGACCTTACAATACACGTTTTGAAAGGAGAGAAAGTAAAGAATCCATGGCATAATGTGTGTTAGTAAAGCAGTGTGTCATACCACCAAGCAGGACATGCTGGAAGTACTCAAGAGATATCCATGACAAAAGGGTGTCCAGCAGAATGGAACTTACGGGCAGATTTCTTGCTGAGTCCAAGTAGAGGATAAGCAATGCAGATGAAAGCCCATCATTGGCTTGGTCTTTGTCAGCTCTAATGCTTGTTAGCACCTAAACCAAAAGCACACTGTAAGCCTTTCTGAAAATCAAGTACTGCTATTCCTGTCTCATTTCTGAAAAATATTTTAAAGACATCGCATGAAACACAAACTTTCACAAATTCACCCTGTGAAGCACAAAAAGTAAGTTTTCATGTCTCATATAGATTTTTATTGGATTTTTTTTTTATTTCCATTTTTATGGAAATTTCCACCACATTTCCTAATTATTTTTTTTTAGATTAGACAGATTATAGAATCATATCCAGCTTTATATCCTGGGCTAATGAAATGTTAGTTGCTATTCTCAAACAACAGGATTAAGAGAAAAAAATAGAATGACAAAAGCATTTTAAAATCCCATGTCACATTATAGTCCCAATAGTACATGGACAGTTATCAATGGTTTGAGATTTCTGTAGACAGATAGCTTGGAATAAAGTTACAGGTTTATCTGATTGCACAACAGCTAGAGAATTAAATTACTTATGTAATTAACAAACAAAAAATCACAGTAAAATCACCCCACAATGTTTAAGATTAGAATGAAAGTAATGTGTTCCTTTAATACCTTGTCTAGATTGTCAGCAGTTGGCATCAATGTGAGCCACTCCAGTTTTAAATGCAACTTTCCTTTGGACACTTCATCCAAAGTAAACCACTGAAAATCAAGCAAAGTAATGTGAAATACTTTGACACCAAACAAATATATGACTGCAATTGGTTCTTCAGGACATTTGGGAAACACTAAGCTCTACTAGACATCTCTTAGAGCTGAAGTCTGCATAAACTGAAAAAAATCTGATTCGTTGTTCAAAATTCACATAAAATATTACAACACAAATAACAAGAAATAACATAAAAAAATCAGCCAGACAAACCTAACTATGTAACTTTGTTATATAGTAAAAGCATCTTTAAAATACCAAGAGAATTCTTTAAGTTCTATAAAGGTGTTCTGGGAATACAAACCCTGCATAACGTTACTATAAAAACTTCTCTTACATATAGGACAAAAATTAGTCTGCTAAGTCTAATAATAGTTAAACTGGGTAATTAACTACTCTCTTTCAAGAAAAAACTCTCATCAAATATGTGTTACTATTTTTTGCATTTACATAGTAGCAACCTTAAAACCCCAAGACAGTCGAAAAATGGCATTATTTTCCAGATGTCACCAGTTCAGATATTTCTTAAACCACTGTACTGATCATCAGGGGATCTATTTCTATACCATTAAGGTTATTTTTGCACATACAGGAACAATACTCAGAAAAAATAATGGAAGAACAACTACATATACAAGATATGGATCTTTTTAAACCAAAAGTTACTGAACTTACCTCATCTAGAAGACGCTCCTTTTCAACTTCAATTAAATCTATCATCAAACTACAAAAAAGGGGAAAAAAGAGTCGTGTTTTAGCAAAGAAACAAAAGATCTAATACAGAAGTCAGCTTCCCCCGTGCTTGCTGAGTATCTAGGCTTCAACTGAGATCAAAAGAGCAGAATACTATTCTTTTAGCCCCTAAGAGAAAGAGAAGTCAGGAATGAAACGGTTGAACGAAGATGAGCGCAGGGTAACAGAAAATACGCCTGCGTTAGAGCCCAGTTTGTAGCTACAAGAGCAATGACACAACATGGCTCACATATATATCACCAAAATCTCAAAATAGAGACCATGTCCAAACTACCCTCTGCATACAGCACCTGGACATGTTCTGTGACCAAATTCATGCTCTGGCAGTGTCTGGGAGAGTGCTGGTTCACACAAGCTAAAAATGTACCAGGGAATGAATCTGCTAAAAATTAAACAGGGCAGACAAGTGCATGCCAGTGCATGAGCATTTGTCTGGCTTTTTATTTTATTAGTACTGATGTATACATTATGTCACTTCCCTCACCAACTACCTCAGCATAAGATTAGGGAAGTGCAAAGACAAGAAGCCTTTGTAGTACCTATGTCTTTATTTTAATGAGAAGAGAAGTAGGTACGGTTGCTCCTGTTAAGAGAGAAGGAGTTGGAAAGATAAGGGAGTTCTACTCTGTATGGAAAGCAACAATGGGAAGCTCCAAAACTCTGCAAGAAATAAAGGTGACAAATTACTGGAGAAAGAAGGTGGCTGAAACCCTGAGATGTTTATGGGTAAACATTTGTGGCCTGTGGAATCTAAGAGTGACTCATGTTTGCAAAAGCATTACAGAAAATTTTTTTCTTTAATCAAATAGTTATGATCAGCTCTTAGAGAAAAATAAACTAGAGACAGTCATTTAAAAGTTATGATGATGAAGAATATACACAGTTATAAAATTGAATGAACTTTGCCTGAAGAAATAATTAAGACTTAGTGTTAGCTGACAAACATTAAACAGCCAGGGCACAATTCTGGGAACCCACAATACTTACCTTATTTTTTTCAGAAACACATAAACATATAGATATGTATAGAAACACACAAGCACATTTTAATATAAATATATTCATGAAGTAATTAGGGAACTACTTGCTACCATAGTTTTGAAAAGATAATTGATTTATAAATAGTTATATAGCAAAACCACAACTGCAATAAAATAAAAATAATAAAAAGACTACATCACAATATTTCATCTCTTTTCAACACCCACTAACATATTCTCCATAACATTTACCTTCCCAGGAAGTCATCTTTGTCTGGGTCTTCATCAAAGAGCTCAATCTCTAGTTCCTGTCCTGGATGTTCATAGACTAAGGCCTGGAAGTACAGTGAGATGGCACTGTCAGTGGTTAAACTAAACTAAAAAGTTGATCAAATGGCATAGTAACAGTAAAACAGTGAACTGCAGTGTCTTTGTGTAATAACATAGACCAATAAGTAAATGCTTTAAAAAATGCAATTTAAAGAGTACAGCAAGTATAAGAGCTTTTCAGATGAGATTTGCTAATGTTGGCTCTAAGAGCCTAAACTGCTTTTCAGAATTACTGGTGCTTAGTCTAGACAAAAAAAAAAAAAAAAAAAAAAGTATATACATCAATAAGGAATTTCTGCTTTTTGTTACAGAACTCTGGGCTTTTTCAGCTCCTTGAGGAAATTCCCATTGTATGTTCTGTAACAAAAGAAACTTTATAGGACAACTTTACAGAACGTACAACATTGTATTTTTATTGGTTATACCTCATACACTTCATTCCATTTTGGATTGAGGTTTTCTTTGATGACCTTGCTTTGGAAAATCTGGTTGCCCACACGGATGATTCCATAAGGATCTGATTTTCCTTTGACAATCCCTTTTAGGTAAGTATCTTTCCCCTCCAGGTCCTGAGCTTCAATAAAGTGTATCCTTAGAACACCCTGAAAAAGGAAAAGATGAGTCTATGTAGTAATGTGAAAGTTTCCATGCCATCACAATTTATGTAATGAATGTTTTATAATTTCCATTGCAATTTCCTTAGTGTGAAACTTAGTTTGGACACACTGTAATTACAGGGATATCAATGATGATCCCAACACACAATTGACCTAGCACTCAAGAGATTCCTGGAAAGAAAAACTGTCATCAACCATCAGAAACATGGCAGTTATACCAAGAAATACCATGCTTTTGGAAGTGAGTAGCAACAAATAGTAACAACTTTTAAGTGAAGCACACTAACAGTAATTTACAGTGATAATATAAACCATAATTTTTAGTCTACACAGTTTAAGATTCTAGCAAAACAGAAAAAAAAAATATCTTCCTTGTCGTCCTTATGAAATATTAACTCCACAGAAATTGCTTATAAATTAAATCACTTCTTTTCAGTGACTGGATTCACAATAACTTGTACTACTGCAGTAACCATATTTAGAAATTCACACGTGTCCTTAACAGTTACTACTGCAGAAAAAACTAAATGCCAAATTATTAGTATTAACAGAAACATGCTTACCTTTGGTATAGGAAACCGCAGTTGAGCAATCTGCACTTCACTGACAAGGGGGACTGTGATTCTATTTGGAAGGACCAAGTAGTTGGATATTATATCCAATATTATTGTATCTGATAAGCCACTGTTGGAGAAAAGAATCCTCAGTTACTTCATCAGAATTAAAGATGTAATGTCACACCAATATAATCCTTTTGGTACTTAAAAACCGAAATGGAGAAAATATTTGCTTTTCTGGGAGGGTAGAAAACACATCTGTTTTTTAAACACCTTTTTTTTAAATAAAAGATTCTTGCCCAAATGGCCACCAGGTGGAAGCAGCTGACACTAAATAGCAGAAGCCACAGGAATGAATAAAAAGTTCCCATTTCCATGTCACAGCCCAATTCCCCCCTCACCACCGGCTTTTAAAACCAGCCAGGGTAAAAGGCTATTGCATAAGTTTTCCTGCTTACATTGCATATAACCAAGCAGATGGTAACTGTTTATTCACTTTTGAATTTCAATAATGATTTAATTGTCCCTGGAAGTTTGGCTACCCATTCCTGTATTGTTATGAAACCAATTGTCCTTTTGAGCTGGGAGGACCGTCATTTAAACCAGAGACACACTGAAAAAAAAACTCGTGGCTGAGTAAAATGTAGCCTAGGGAAGCAAAACAGGTTTTGTTCTGTGAAAAGGGAGTGGCAGTGTAATCACACTGGTAATGAATCATTTAAAAACCCAACCCCACACCCTTCCACAAACACAGAAAAGAGAACAATTTCCTAAGCTACGAGTTCACCCAGTTTGGGTCTGAACTGACAACAAATCAGTTCGCTGTCAGACCAACAGCACCGTTTCTTCACGGTGCCTACACGGGCCATAGGCAGAACTGGAGTGCTACAATCCACCATGGAACACAAGTATCCTGGAAGATTTCAGGAGTCTCTACAAACGTTCAGAGAGAAAATGATAAAAACACTTGAGATACTCTGAACTGAAGGTGCAGTCTCACTAAAGCTGGTGGAGCTGCTTCAGGGATGAACGATAACTCCTCCTAAATACACTTCACAATTCCCTTTTTAGTCTTTGTGAAATGAAGATGCAGATAATGTTTGATAACTTAGAACATTTTTTGGATGAAGCACTTGTGTGTAAGCACCTTGTGAAGTTTTCCTAAGACTGAATCTGCAGCTGGGAGTAGCTCTGACTCAGGAGGTAGCACATAAAACCACAAGTGCTGCAGTGAGAAATACATACTACATTTTCATTTCAGAAGGAAGATTTGTGGTGAGCAATAACCGTTATGCTAGAGAAGGGTAACAGAAGGAACCCATTTAATACAATCTCGCCCACTGGAAATGTACGCTGATCTTTCATGCCAGAGATTTGCAACCTGCACAGCCTGCATCCTCTTGGCTACCCACTTCCATTGTAAATCCAGGTGAACAATCATACTTGATAGAACATGGCTGACTTTTTAATGGTATCCTGTACAACAGGAACAGAAGGAGCTCAAGGCTGTATCAAGATCAATGGACAGGTCTGTGCAGACCTGTGGCTAGAACAAAGCAACAGTGGATAAGGTTAAGATATTGCTCAGAGGAAATATTTCCTCTCCCCTTCTGTGAGTTAATTCACATCTGCCCTAAAGAGGAGTCTTCATTCCCCTTCCCTCCATGCAGAGCTTATTCAATCATATTTACAAAGATTTTCATTCTACATGAAGCCTGGAAATTCATGGTTTCAGTAATTCTTAAGACAACTACTACCAGAAGATAATCGTGTTATCTGAAAAGTAGCTTACTTTAGCCATCATTTTAAAATGCTGCTTTTTAAACTTTTTCAGTTCCATTTTGCTAAACATCTAGTTTTCAATTTATGTGTGCTAAACTTTCTCTGAAATGAGTCAAGAAAGTAGAAGTCATTATTTTGTTAGAGTTGACATAAACATTGAAGATAAACATCTCAACCAGTCTTAACATTAAAAGGGAAAAAAAGGCTGAGGTAATGGTAACTTTACAAGCAATAAGCATACTTTTCAAAATACTTCAAAACTTCGGTGGAAAGATCAGATAAATTTGTTTTGTTCCTGCTTTTGTTAGTATCTCTACCTGGCAAGAAGAGAAAGCTCTGCCTTTATGCTCAGTGCCTTAAGGAGAAAACTAACTGACCCAGGTCAGAGAAGGCAAAGGAGCAGTGCAAGAGAGGCAACTTGAAAGAAAGGTTATCATACTCTTCTCTAGTATTTAGTTAAGATCACAGACATTAAAAAATTAGCTGCAGGCATAAATAAATGGACTCTAGACAAGCAAAAGGTTCAGAGATTGACTAATGTTCAAACAGAGCTACAGCAAGTCTCCTCAACGAAGAGGAAGAAACAGCCAGAAGCACAACACAGCCCAGTCACTGGGAGGAGTCACAATCCTTTAATGCTAGGACCAAACCCCAACTCTGTGATTCCAAAGTCAATCTCGTAATTTTATCCCAACATAAATGCTTGAATTTCACTAAAACACCTGAGAAAAAGAGCCAGCATTATTGAACTTTCACTAAGTGTTACACAGAGAAACTGGACTCCTAGGAGGTCGCAGTTATCCTGTCTTCAAAAACATGGACCTGAAAAAGAACACTGAAGATCATAACTAACTAATGAATTAAATGAATTCCAAAACAACATGATGGTTTCAAGCTGTTTAAAACTTATCTAGTATTAGCCAATTGGAATGCTCCCAGATACAAGCATTCTTCATGAATACAAGGCAAAAATGACAATCTTTTAATTGTTCTGTTGCTTAAAATAAGAGGTCTGATCTATGGATAACAGAGACAAAACACTGATCAAGCAACAGAAAAAGATGTAGCAATTTCAAGCCTTATGTTGATGCATCATTAATAAACAGTTTCCTAAGATCATAAGACTCTAGTTATTGGTTCTAAGTACAATTATTTTTTCAGTTCATAAAAACGAGAGAAGTCTGACATGTTTCATACAGTTTATTAGACTGTGTCTTCAAAAGCTCAATTTCATTGCAGAAAAATAATTGGCAGTTATGTCCCTTTTGTATTGCTCTATATTTAGCTCTACCTAATTTTTATCTTAGAATAGGCAACTATGTATTTTTCCTGTGCTGCCTTTATTTGTACTGCAGACACAGCACATCTGTCACTGCATAGAGTGTTTTTACTGTATCTCAAACAACCATAACATCTTCCCATCACCCACATCCCCTCCTGACAGCACTTGAGTATTCTCACAGTCTGGCTCCTCCTCACAGGGAAATTTTAATTCCACTTCTAAGCTATACTAATGATGGAATATGAATCACTTTTGTATCTTTCTCCTTGGGGAAGTCATATAGGAAGAGCAATGGAAGTTGTTAACAGCTGACAGGGAAGCTTCCAGCAGCAAATGCACAAATTCAATTAGTAGAAGACATTTGCAAACAGATTATGAATTAGTAGTTCAGTGTAGAGCCAACAGCTGCAGCACTAAAAAGGTACCTGTGGCAGCAGCAATCTCTTGTTCATCATTGTTTATAACAACTACAATATGTCAAGTTGTCATACCAAAATATTCAACTTATCTATACAGATAAGAAAAATACATACAGTGCTAAAGAAACCTCTTGGCAAGGTAGAGAGTAGAGAAAGCATGAGTCACCTCAGTTACAGTTACTATAGAAACTATACCACATCTAGATGGCACCAGTTTGTGCATGTGTGGCCAAGCTTGGTTGCTCTGGAAACCATAAACTTGAGTTATTTAGCGAGACTTTGTTTACATCTGAGGCTTTGTGTTTGCAGTCAGGCAAATATGCACCAGGATATGAATCTCAGGAGCTTAGTAAGCTTAAGTACTAAATGTAAATTTAGCCCTGTTATGTCAAAAGAGCGAATTGTTACTCAGGAGCTGTATTTTGGAAGCCATTTTCTCTCACTCATGAAGAAAATCTCTTTCCTCAGAGGCAGCCTTAAGCAGGCTTGAAACATGAGCAATTCTTGCAGCCATTAACCTACTTAATGCAAGTTCTAATTTGAAACTGTTCAACTGGGATTCCATGCAATGGCTTCACGTGTCTAAGTAAAGCAAAACCTGCTTCACTCACAAAATTGAGCTCTAAAGGATTAATTTAATACCTAAATTCAAACCCTGTTTTTAAACAATAAAAAATAATTCTGCAGTCAGCCAGCTCTTGAGAGTATGGGATCTAATTAAAGGGGTAGTCACAAAATACAGGCATGTATCAGATCCACCATTATCTCCTTAGCCATTGTCTCCATATTAAAAAGCCCCTGGGTATCTATTATAACTTCATAATTATGAATATATTCATGGATTTAACTTTATCAGGATTGCATGATTCAAAGTAGCTTGGTTTTCACCTCTATTGATGCTTTCTTCTTTGGGGTTTTATCATGTGGTATTAGGAAAAGCTCCAAATAAGCTAAGCATTTTTTTTACAGCTATATATTGTCAATATTTCTGCTACTCCATTTGATCTTCACATAATAAACTGAAAGCTTTAAAAGTAGGCACTTAAAGAGATTAGAAAGTTTATTTAGTTTGAGTACAGTCTTAAGGTATTTCTATCTACCTTTACACAAGCAAATAGAGATGCATTGGCATACAAAGCCAGGAGCCAAGATGTTGTGAACCCACTGGTGTGAAAAAAAGGGCTCTTGGTCTTTCTGCTGTCCTAGGCCATGGCAGATAGGAAATTCACACAATTCTGGAAGTCTAGAAAGGCTGAGAACACTTAAAAATGCAGATTAAAAATTGTATTTTCAAAGTATTGTTAACAAGGCCTATTAGATATGCTTTTGATGTACTTTGACTTGTAGTGAAATCACTACCTTCTGCAAATTGAGCAATTTCATATAAATCTATATTATAACTGCTGAGAGTCATCTAACCTAAATATGATTTAATTGATAGTCTTCAGATTTTCTGGGGTTTACTAGGATGCAGCTATCACAAACACTGCTCTAGGTATACTCACTTCAGGCCAGGAACATCCAGAAGATTGGTCAGTCCAGTCCAGTTAATTTCCAAAAGCTGTGAATTACAGAGAAAAGTGGGAGGGAAAAAAAAAAAGAAAGAAAAAAAGAAAAGCAACTTAGAATTCATAAAAGTCAGGGAATAAAGCCAATCGCTATAGATTCTGATCTGTGGAGAGTTAATAACCAGTTTCCAGAGAGTTAATAACCAGTTTGTTTCTTAAACAAACAAAACAAGTCTCTTCCATTCTAAGGAATACTTAGACACATTTTTTAAAACAGTTATAAAAACTCACCATCCTCTTATCCACTCTTACACATACACATAAATGCACACACTCACCCCAAAACACACACATGTACACGGGATCTACTCCATACAACCAATATAGAATAATGAAATGTGGTCCTATTTTCTGGAGAAATATTTTTGGATTCGCCATAGACCTGTTACAGACGAACAGTCACCAACATAAATTTGCAAAAGTATAATGAAGAAGAATCTCATGTGAGACCAGGAAAATAAGAGATCTAGAAGACATGACCTACAGAAAGAATGGAGGACAAGACAACAGCTTGCAAACATAGACAAGGCTGTTTTCAATGACCAAGAGACAAATTCATTCCAGCACTGAGGCAGTAAAGAAGAAAGGTATCAACAAGATTAAGTATCAAAGTGAGAAAAATCCTCAGAAATAATTAACATTGCTAGATTAGATACACTTTCTTCACTGAAAATCTTTACAGAATATTACGCTGTATAAAGGTACCTATTGCAGGACTGCTGGCATCAACAACTAATGTAAAATGTCCTTTTCAATCCTATAATATTCTAATTCTAGATAACAAAACCAACAGAGCCGAGTTTCCTTATTTCCCTTCCCACTGAATGTTTCTTATTAACTGCATAGAACTTAACTGAATATACAAGCAACAAACAAATCCAAACTCACCCAATTACCACCAAGTTTCCAAATCTAAATAACCCAGTCTAAGCTGCATGAAAAAAGGATTTTGAGATTCCTCAGTTAAGAGACTAACTGTGGTGTTCAGTTAAAAGATGAAACAAAACAACAGATCTCTACAATAATATATGTTGCATATTTCCACAGACAGGAATCATCACCCTACATTCACTGTCTTTTTAAAAAAAATAGCACATACCTTTCTTCTACAAAAGGTCTATTACTAGTTTAATTAGTTTAATTAGTGATTTCCTTTGTGAATACTTCCACTAAAGATAATACAATACATTTACTCATATAAGGAGCACTGTTACTTAATATACTTTTGTAATGGTGGCAAAATATTTCAACTATGTTACCTATAAACAACATTACCTGGCCTACCTGTAGCAAACAATTAAGCTGAAAAAAATCGTTATAACGAAAGAGGTAGTAAGACGTAATAACCAGATATTTCAAAAAAAAAGGCAAGACATATCATGGGACGTTGTACAAGAATCTACATGAGCCAGCAACATGTCCTTGCCACAAACAAGGATAATGCTGTCCTGGGCTGCAAAAATTACTGCCAGCAGACTGAGGGAGGTGACTCTTCCCCTCTGCTCGGCACTGAGGCCACACCTGGAGTGCTGTGTCCATGCTGGAAAACGAGCCATGAAAACAATTAAGGGACTGGAGCATCATGTCACAAGAGATGACCAGTACCTTCATTATCCTTGTGGCCCTTCACTGGACTTGCTCCAGGATGTCCATATCTCTGTTGTACTGGGGAGCCCCACACTGGACTCAGCACCCCAGATGTGCCTCACAACCTCCCTCAGTGAGCTGGCAATGCTTTTCCTGATGCAGCCCAGGGTGCTGTTGGCCTTCTTTGCCACAAGTGCACATTTCTGACTTCTGTTTCCCTTTCTGTCCAGCTGAACATCCCCTCTCTTTTTCTGCAGAGCTGCTTTCCAGCCAGGCAGCCTGTCCTGGTGCAGGCTTTCTAGGCACAGGACTTTGCATTTCCATTTGTTGAACTTCATCAGATTCCTGTTGGCACATTTCTCCAGCTTGTCAAGATCCCTCTAAATAGCAGTACAACTATCAGATGTATCAAGCACTCCTTCCAGTTTTAAGCAAGCAAACTCACTCAGAGCACACTCTGTCCTGTCATCCAGGAACCCATTAGAGACAATTTGTTATAAAATGGGTTCTTTTACACTGGTATGTAAGCTTTAGTTGTACAGTTCTACAATAACAAACTGTGAGCTAGAACGGAGAAAATTTATATGTCGGAAAACTAAAATTATTTCAGTACATTCTTCTTTGAAAATTAATTGTGCAAATTATTAGTATATGTTCTCAAATCTCTTCCCCAGCCTAAATCCAAAAAAAAAAAAAAGTTAAGAAATAGAAATAGATAACTGCACCAGGACAAAAAGTCCAACTGAGTGTGAATAACTTCAGTTTTCCACTACTTCTTCACTCCTGCAAAGTCACAGATGTTTAAGTAATAGAGCAAACAAGTACCTTGGTAGTAGTTGATAAGACTAACCACAACTTGAGTTTTCAGACTAATTCTCTTGTTCTAATCACAAGCTATAACTGTACATTATGTGACACTTTAAAAATCTACGTAGTCTATCAAGGATCTGGGAGAAATAATTTTATACTGTTTTAAGACAAAGAACATAGTTTATTATATGATTATTTTTTTCATTATTCCTAGACAAAATATAAGGGAAATGCTCATCATAAATACCTCCAAAAAGTGGTCCCTACCCAAAGGTGTTTGTACCTGCATCCCATATTTAACAGTTTTACATAATGATATTTTCAGACAGCATAGAAATGAGAAAATATCTGCATTTCCTTTTCTTTTCCTGTTTTGTTTAGTGTATTGCATATGACAATTAACACAGCAAAGTCCTGTGCTGCCTCCTAAATAGACTTAACCCAATAAATCCATTGAGCAACACAATGCCTGCTGAAATTCAGCATTGAGAAACATCTCCTACGCTCAACTGAAACTCGTGTCATAGCGGTTTCTGTATTAACTGCCACAATCCAAAACAAAATGAAGAACAACCTAAGAGGTGCCACTGAGAACTGAAATATTTTCCACTTATGTGACTAAAAAGCATTTCAAAAGGTTGCAACAGCACATGAAGCACAAACAGTCCCTATGGTACAACTTCATTGTCAATACTTTGATTATTACATACATCTTCTCAAAAACAAGTCTACCTATTCATTCAGTCACCAGTCCTCAGAGTATGAAGAATATAAAAAATAATTACATAAAATCACAAATAAACAGTGCTACTAAGAGTGGCCATTTAGACAAGAAATGCAATTAGTACCTATAATATCAGAAATTTTCTTCGTCTACAGGAATAAATACAAAGACAAAGGCCAATTTCAGAAATGTTAAAGACAAAACTTTTCCAGCCAAAGTTGAAGCTTAGAAATTAAAAAAAACCATTACTAAGGCTAAGCACTTTACAGGATTATTAGAAAAGCTTTGCAAATAAATCTTAAGCCATTAAATGTTTTGGAAGGAACATGAGCCTTCCTGGCATAAATCAAGCTTTTGCTATTTGGGTTTTGAAGGCAAGTTCTCCTTGCAGACAAGATTTGTTACATTTGCCCACCACAGAGTTTCCTTTCCAGTTCCACCAGAAGCACCCTGCAGGAACATACAGTTTAATCTTAAGTCTACAGGTATAAGTGACAAATGCTTTTTTCTAGTTTTGTTTGTTTGTTTTTTAATTTCAGTGTTCTATCTCTCCCTGCCATCACCCCGACATTCCTTTCAGTAAGGTTGTTTAAATTCTGCACTTGGCTTTCAAACATAATCAGATGATAAGATACACCTTTTGTAATGTAAGAAAATAAGAGTTTTCCACACGGCAACAATAACTCAGACAAAAAAATAAACCTACAGTAGTATAGAAATAGCAGTGACAGCAGATGAATCCATAGTAGACTGAGAAGAAAGAGAGGCAAATCTGCAGAATTGCTTGATATGCAGGAGGGAGCCCTTCTACCTACAGTCCAACCAAATAACAAGAATTTTCGTTCTACATCTTGGGCATTCACATGCCATGACTTGCTGGAGAAGAAGATGACCTCCTGACCTGTGGTCCTGAGGGCATGTTAAAGCAACATCACCACCCTGACTAACTGAAGAGCCCTACAGAGAAAAAGGGAGTAAGCAAAAGACTGATGAATCTTTTATGAAGCACTGAATATAAAAAACTTCCATATTTAAAAAATAGCTAAACGATATCATTTCCTTCTCTGTCACCACTTTGAGCAATGCATGATTCTCTTAGTTTAGCTAAATTCAGGGAATGCCAGCTGGTTTCTCTGCAGCAGGAATAAAAAGGGCACTGGAAAGACTGTGTTCAGGATTTGTCACCAAGTGAAATTCTGCCAGAAGCCAGAAATGATGCAGTGTCTTTCCACAACACATTGCAACTGAGAGAGGTGCTAAGCCTTGCAGAGACTCTTCCCAGCCACCTCACTGGCCTGGAGCGGGATTTCAGACACCAGTTACACTTTCCGACGCAGGAGAATGTGTGTCTTGTTACTCAAAGCTCTTTCAATTCTTCCTCTGCTCAGAGAAGTGAAAACAAATTATGTTTCCTCTCTGAAAACCAAGAAATTCATGTCTTACCAAAGCTCTGTGCTGAGAACTAATGCAACACATAAATGCAGCAGAGTTTAAAAATAAAACAAAAAAATAAACCCCTGTAGCACATAAGAAAAGGCTAAAAATTGATGAGCTTTGAACATATTGGGTGTTCTCAATACCCTAGAAACCTTTATAAAAGGAAGAATATGTATTGGAATGTACAATACACAGGGCCATAAATAAAGTTCACAGTCACACAAAAGGCAGCTTCTAACACTGCCAACCTTGTGGCTTGATTTGGCTGCCATAAGCACTACTAACTCTCAGAAGAGAAGCCACGGAGTATTTTAAAATGCTGATTAACAACTTCCTGCTAATCAAGTTATGGAAGCATAAGACTTCTGCAGGAAAAAATTAAGCTCTAGTACAAGGTACAATGATATAAGTCCATGGGGTAAGTTGTGATTCTTCTCAGAAATTTATTACAAGGAGGAGACTAACATGCCCTTTTCTGTTACTTGTGAATGGTCATGCAGAGACACGGTGCAATTTGCCTGTTAACAGAGCACAGCTCATTACCATTACAGTGCTCACTGCTAACATTATTGCAATAATTTAATAAGTAACATTATCCAGTATATCTCCCCATATATATCTCCCCAAATATATGATAAACTCAGCCTCTCAAATAACGTCTGACTACACAATACTACAGAAAGTCTTTCATCACTGCTATAGAAAACACAGCGTTATCTCTGCACAGGAACTGTGTTTAACATGAGTAAGCTTTTTAGTTGTAACTCTGTGAAGATTTAAGTGAGATAAGAGAGGTAAGATGCATAGTAGAGGAGTAAGAGACAGAGCAGACAAGTTTCGAGTTGAAGCGACCAGAGGGATCCCAGCTGACTTTACACAAGCCCAGTGCACCTTCTGTTCTCCAGTGTCAGCTCCTCACAGCTTCATTTCAAGTCAATTCTGCCCACTTTCTGCCTTTCTACGAGTCTGCATTTCGGTTCACACCTTCACACTAGTCTTGGCAATCTCCTGATTCTGTAGTGAGCCGGCACAGGATGCTAAAATACATCTGAAGGACAGGAAACTGGACACTTCTCGTTGTGTTTAATATCCTGCCAGTTTATGTCCCTTACCCAGCTTCCTCCAGGAGCAGAAGTTTCAACACTAGTTTAGGAGACATAATAACATTGAATAGAAGGGCACAGGGAGAAAAGAATATGGTACTGTGGAAGTACCAACTGTGATGGCCCTTACAACATCCCATAAGCTATGAAAATTTAAAATCACTGAAAAAATGTAAGTTATAGCAAATTATAAGTATGCTGAGTAACAGTGCAAATCACTCCCGCTTTATAAGCAACAAGACTAATTCTTATCAAATCTTATTATAAGAGTACCTGCACATCAGCATTTATCCAGGTGTTTCACAAACTCCTTTAAAAGGTTATAGTTTTGCACATAGTCTCATATGTTGTAAAGGCATTTTTGATCAACTAAAAGCAAACCAAACAGCATTCTTCTGCATTCTACATAACAACTTTGTGTTTTTTCCAGCCATTTCACTAGGACTCATTCTTGCTGCAAGCACTCCTTTTGAATCTAATATTCATCAATACGTACAATTTTGAAATTCACATCCAGCCAATTTTCCAAAGGCAGCCAAAATTAAATGAAACTAAACCAATATTAAAATAAATCAAAACTACAGGACAGAACTAATCTGTAAAGTGAGTAGAGGGAGAGCAGTGCTTAAGTCAGCAAGTGCGAAGGCAAAACTGTGATTCTAAAAATGAGAGCTTTGGAAAAGCTGCCCACTTTTCCTGGAAGACATCCTGGTTTTCAGCCATTGTTCTTTTTAGAACAATAGTATTAGTATTTTCATGTGTTTATTTTGTTGGGAGGGTAGGGTGCTTTTTTTTAAGAGAAAAAGATTGGGTTAGGACACACCTTCAATACTGAGCCTGTCACTGAACAAGCTTTTGAAAATTACCACTTTGCAGTACAACTATAAACCACATACACTTCTATAACTGAACCAAAAATCAAAGTAACTATGTACTGGTTTGGTCTAAAAGTAAAAGATAACAGAAGCTTCGAGAAGCCAAATATCTGGTAAATATACATAATGTTAACATACGGAGAAGGCTGTAAACAACCTTACAAATCCTGACTACTTACACAGTGCTACCTTCTCTCTAGCATTGACACTCAGAGATTTAAAAGACTACTTCAAACATTAGAATGCACATATTTCTTTCCCTTGAAATCTCCTACATATTTGGACATATGAAGCTGATGAAACTTGTAGTACCTTTTTCACAATAACAACAAAATACAGTATATAAAAAGTTTCATACAGTGTAAGAACTCTTGAAGCATAAAAACCCACGCATTACTCAGAAAAATGAGAGTGGTAAACTCATTAAACAAGTATGCTCAGAACTATTAATTTAGGCCATGTTGCCTTATATAGTCATTAAGGCCAGCAAACAGATGATACAGAGCAAGAGGAATTGTTGCCAGTTACTTTAGACTGGAAAATATGAGAACAAAATCTAGTGCTAGCTGCCAACTCATTCCTCTTCTCTTCTAACAAAAATATTTAAGAAAAACTTTCCTCGGCTGTAGCCATTTGCTCTCTAGTAAGAGAATTTGGGTATTGCTATAATAAGCATTATTTTGCATTTTTCTACAGGAGTTAGAAAAATAAACACCAAGAAAACACACTGCAGTGGGGAGGGAAGTCTGCTTGGAAAAAGCTGAACAGCCACATATAACTGTCAAAATTATGGAATAACTTAATTATCTTTTGAACCATTCACCCTTATGTTTGCTTGGACCTTGACCTCCAGCCTAGTTTTTAAATGAAAGGAGGGTGAAAAATACTTTTAATATTTTTGTAACTGAATACTTTGGGGGGGGGAGGCTTGACTTTTTAATAGTCCAAACTCATTCTCCAGTCTACTTTCCATTCTTTTTTGTCCTACTAGGTCAACCAAACCCCTAATAAAGTGTCATGGGGGTAGCAATAAAGACAAAATTACTACGGACAAAGTACTTCCCAAAGTTCAGAAACTGACCACAGGTGAGATGTGTTTCATTTGATATATTTTCAGTTTATTAACTCAGGTGCTAGTTGTCCTAGTTAAGCACTCTGAAGATGCATAAGACTTAGAGAGCATCAGGGAGAGAAAGGACTGGGCACAGTGCTGAGCTAAAATCTGCTGGAGAGGTCTCTGGGAGTACCAGAAGTGTAAGGTTTGGATACATGCTGCCAGAGCACAATGCTGACAGGCAGAGAAGTGTCAGGAGCTGCTTACAAGCATTCCTGCTGCTGCTCCCTCCCTCCCTGTCCACTGCCAGCTTTCCCACTTCTCCCCCAGAAAGCACCAAAGCAGGAGTAGCTGCGGGAGGTACCCCAAGGAAGTGGCCCAGACACGGCTCCAACACTGGGTGTCAGAACAGCTTCTGCAGAAGGACCGTGCACTGTATTCACCTTCCCAGTGAATACAAAACAACTGAGAGACAACACAAACCACATCTAGAACATGAAGAAAGGTTGTTCCCATAAGGAAAAAAAAAAAAAAGAAAAAAGCAAGCCTCTGTCCACAAAGCTAAACTCTTCCCCCGCTCCTCTAAAACAGAATGTTTGTATTTAAATTGTTTATTGGGTTGTCCCTGCAAGGAACTGGGCACTGTACTGTGTCTGGAAATTGTTTAGGAGAGCACTAAATAGCAAAATAACATCAGAGAGAACATTAACAATTATCTAGTGCAAACCAGCATAAGGTAGCACTCAATCCTTGTCAGGGCCATGCTTAGTTTGTAGTATAAACATGAACAGTAACAGATGCCCTACGCTGCTCAGCCAGAGGGTAAAAACCAGACGAAACTCAAGCAGACATCTCCTAATGTTTAGACTCACTTAAAAGAAATGTGTGGAAATCCAAATTTGGTTCATCCCAGTGTACTTCCCCAATTATTTCCAAATAAGAGCACAGATGTTTTATCAGGTTTGCATGAACTGATTCACTTCTACAAAAAATCTCACTAAATTAGCCACAAAATATTTCCAAATTCCTGCATACTTTACTTATATTTAAGTCTACATTCCCTCTACACATGCACACATGGTTTCTCTAGACAGATGAAACAAGCCACATAAATGACACAAGTGACACCGTAAGTTTTTCCTAGTCTGTACATGAACACCCATACAAACCTACCTTTCCAACAAGTCAGCAAAAAATTTATCATAGAACATTTGTTCAAAAGAACTGTGTTTCAAGAATGTGATTTCCTTCAAGAAAATAACAACATATCTTCTAAAGCCGTTGAAGTAAAGAATTCACTCCCACCCCCCCCAAACCTTGAAAAGTAAATGAACTTTTCAGAGTTGCAGACTACCGAGGAACCAAGATGATCAATTTGAGATGCTTTAAAGTGTCTAAATCCATATACTTGTAATTTATGACCTAGAAGTCTGAAACTGTTAAATCTTGACATCATGCATTTCAATGTTTAATTAGGACATATCCAAGAAACAAAAGCTTCCAATGGAAAATATACTTCCAAGAGATGTAAACAATTAATTTCTTTAAAGATGTCTCTGCAGCATAAGAATTTCCATGATGTTCACATTTTCTATTCAGCTCTCTTAGCAATACTTATTACAAGCAGTATCAAACTTGAAATTGCTGAAGCTGCCTTAGATAGAGCTACAACATCAAAGAATTTCCCACCAGCAAGTGTGCAATTTGTATTATTTTCTACTTTGTATTTTTATAAAACAAGATTTGTTGAAGTGCTGTGCCTAAAACTGAAAACATTTGTGGGTTGTCCCCTTATTTACACTTTCCAATCTGGCTGTATCATTTCCATACCAGTAAGACCTTGTTGGCTCACCTTTGTTTCACTATTATTCCAGCCCAAATGTGCCCTTTGCCCTAGCACATATTTCAGCTCAATTATGTGACATACTCTCTCCTTTCAACTTCTGAATCCTTTCGACTTCTGAACTTTTAAATTCCAATTCCATCCCACTAAGTGCTTTATCCATCCTCATTCTTGGATCATTGGTAAATGTAATGGAAGTTGCCCCCCTGCTATCTAGGACAAAAACTTTAAAGTAGGTGGATAATTTAAAAAAAAAATTCTAAATTTAATCTGTGCTAACACCAGCATGGTTTTCAAAACAATCTTGCACAGATTTTGTGAGTCTTAACTTCGACCATGCCTACCTGCAGACTGTCATAAGAAGAGTAACAAAAACTTTTTTTATAACAAATCTAGATGTTGTATTGATATCGGTCTTTCCAAAAGACTTTTAAGAAAAGTTTGACAGCTTTGACAAAACACACCTCCAAATTCCAAGGTAATTATAACCCATCTTGTTTTTTTCTAGTATTAATAAAATTTATCCAGTATTTATCAAGGAAAGTTTAACCAAATGGTAGCAATTTCCCAAGTTCTTTCTTTTTCCTGCTTAATTCTTGCTCTGTCATCTTCTGGCTTCTGTCATCAGCATTCTAAAGAGAGTGGAAAGAGAGGTAAAAGTACTTACAGGTTTCCTAAGGAAAAAAAGAGATAGTGCTCCAATTAGGGGCATGTCTCCAATTAGTGGTTCCAGGATAACCCTCATGGTGCCATGGATCTGTGGAAGAGGAAAAAAAGACAATGGAACTGACTTTAGTTCAAGTTTCAAATAAAATTTATTTGCTGACAATGCTCATACTTCTAATTAAATTCTTGCTTATGGATGAATTATATATGTGTATAACTTTACATGTCATCCAAACCAAAAAAACTTCACACAAGCACTTAACAGTTGGGCTTACAAATTCATTACATCCATCTACGTGCTGCTGTGTCATGTTAGTGGTAATTTTGCTAAAACTATGAAGTAGATTATTTATAAAGTTCGATGTAAACAAACATGCCAAAAGAAACAAGAAATAGCAACCACAGGTAATAGAACAAAAGCAAGTAAATGGTCATAGGTATGTCAAGACACACACATGCAAAAAAGCAAACTAATTTTCCTCATTAGAGAGAGATCTGTTACCAGAAAGCTAAGAAAATTTCAGAAACAACGTCAGAAGGCAAGGCTACTAACAGTAATAGTACCTAAACTAATAATTGCATCAAATACTGAAATATTAAATAAAATAAAAATTTTAAGCTCCATGGTCCCTTTATGAACAGACAAATCACATGAATATTGGCTTGATGTGAAATTATCTCCAGCTTTTCTACATCTTAAAGAAATGTTACTGAAATTAGTATGCAACATCAATACTATTCAACTGAGAAAAAAAGTAGTAAGCAACAAAACTACACAAATACTTATAAATTATTTCATCAGAAAATAATGATTCAGTGATATCAAAATCAAAATGTTGAATTTTACCTGTATACTTTTCACACCAGCTCTGCAGAAGTATCTCTTGATCTCCAAATCAATTTCACAGTTTCCAACAAAACTAAACCAAAAAAGAAAGTATACCTTTCACTTTTACAGACTAAAATAACCTGTTAGTTCTGTTTTGCACTGTCATGAGAACATATTTTTTATCTCAGTCTATGCATAAAAAATGCATGTTGAAACATTAGAACATAGAACAAAGTCAAGCCTGTAAAAACATCCCCTTCAAAGTGTCACCACTGTCATCAAAAGCACTCTAACTAATACCTAGGTAAGTTATCATCCCCAGAAGAATGCATAAGAGAAAACACACAAGTGGCCTTACTTTTGGGAAATAATGGACACAGAATTCCTGCTCCATTTCAGGAAAACTCTCCATAGATATCATTGATAGTACATGTACCCAAATCTACTCTCATCTAATATAACCATGAGCAGCACTAGACAGAGATGGTGGTTATGCTGAAAATGAAAGTTGTCTGAAATATTCACAGACTTGCAAACCCAGTCATATTTAGAATTTCAGTAAGCTGGGAATGCTGAGCTGAATGATCCTTTAAGCAAGTTTTAAGCAAAAGAAAGTTGAGTCCTTTCTGAAGGGAGAGAAGGCAGGAAGCAAATTAGAGAATAATATATTAAAAACAATGCAAGGTTTTCCTTGAACAGTTCTTGCATCCCATTTTTGGGCATGAAAGGTCAAGTAACTGACATTTTGCAGATGCTGCCCTGTATCTCAGATTTGAAGAAGATGGTAAAAAGGAAGTCTCATCTTTGATTTTGTTACAAGGCTACAAGATTATTTGCAAACAACTCAGGCTTGGATTTTTAGCTGCTTTTCCTGAAGCTCCATACAAGGTTAAGCATATACAAGCAAAACTGAGCAATTTTTTTCCAAGAACCGCTGGTGCTGTGAGACACATTGGTTCTGAAAACAAACAAATTCTGAGACTCAACAAGGAATTCAGGAAGAAAGCTTGAGACTGATTTAGCAAGGGAACTGGTCAATGATTCTACAGGATGAGAACTAAACCCAAAACCCAACAGATTGAATACCATGCTACATTTAGGGAGAGAGAAGCTGGATGACCAGACTAGCTAAGAAGATACAGGTCGTAACAGAAGGACAAACAAAATCTGAAAAGTTTTCTGAACAGACTGCCCAGTTAAACAAAGTGGAAGAAGGAATTAAGTGGGATGGAGATAAGGCAGCTGAAACTAAGCCAGGCACTGCTGGAAGCAGGGAGAAGTTGTTTCTTCTACAGGGCATCCTGTTCCAGATTCTGCAGCAGAGCCCAGGTTTCTGCACATGAGGTTCCTCAGGCCCAGCCTATAAAGTGAAACACTGTTCAGTCGTGTTTAGGAGGATGATAGAACCTTATTACAAAAATGTCTGGGAGATTGTGAACAAAATGGAGTTTCCCCATGGGCCATTTTAGGATCAAGTCAAGACAATATCAACTACTTTCACAGTATAAGCAGTACAGCACACAGAGGACTCCCACTCCCTCCCTCTCACAACTGACAGCCAGGAGGAACTATCAGAAGAAAACAAAGGTAAGAGTTGCTGCATTTTGGATATCCATTATTCAAATCACCTGTAGCCTCCTCTGCTTTGTGTGTGGTTGTGCTGTCTTGTGGGATTTCAACAAATACAAATCTTATCAATCCCTTAAACAAAAATAAGTAATAGCACCAAGATTTTCTTCAAAAACTTATTTTTTGACTATTCAAAAGATAACACTATGCAAAATCTTTTTTGTTCAATGACCAGTTTGGGGAACTGGAAGACAGCAACATGATGGGGTCTCTGTCAAAGGAAGCTGACAGTTGCTTTCCTTGGAAAGAATGTAATGTGACTTTACAGTTTAAAAATAGGTATATAATTTTTAATACACCATTTAAAGCGATGTAATTTCTATTTTTAACCCATCTAACTATATATAGAGATAGTAAAGATATATATAAATACACTTCCACATAAATATGTATAATTGCATAACAACATGACACGGAGAAGCAAGGTCAACTAAAACCTGCAACTGAAACCTCAATCTCTACACTCTGTAGCATCAGAACTATTTGTGTTATGAAGACTGGGAAGCTCGTTTGAAAATCCATAACAACATGATGACAAATTGAAGTAAAAATAGTAACAAACTGCATTTGAGAGTAATAAGTCAACAACTTTTAACCTTATAATAAAACTAAACATGTTTTTATCCCCTAAGATATTTGGCCGGGTCCATGAACTGTCGATGCTGTACCCTATTCCACTTTAATATAACATACTACTTGAAGGTTCATTTAGTAAGCAAATTCTGTACATTCAGATCCCAATATCCCAGAAATATTTATGACCCCTATTAAGGTACAGATCACTGAGATAGATGGCAGTTTAATGAGGACACTCTCATAGGAATATAACAGCAGCTGTACTGAATCAAACCAGAAGCACAATATACTGCATCTGGTCATTGTAGCCCACAGAAGATACATGAGAAAAAAAAAAAGGGGGGGGGGAAAAAAGTTAAAAAAACCATGAAAAAGCAATGAATAGGAGAAAATTATTTCCTATCTTACAATGATGTGATTCTGTACAGTGGACTATCTTAAATAATTATTTTTAGAAGGTCTTTAGATGGACCCTATTTTTACATCTGTCTTCTGTCAGTACAATGGTAGTGAGTTTCTCTATTCAAGTATGCCACAGGAAAAAAAAAATATTTCCATGCATTTAAATCCACAGCATAAAACTGTTTTAGTGCCTTGATTTTTTTGCTTCATGAGAAGGTGAAGAAGCTCAGTAATAAGCTATTAACAACCCCCACAGAGTTTGGCTTCCTACAGCTATTCTAATGAATGCTTAGAGATTGTTTTCCTTCTCAACTCTATTTAGGGAATGAAGGGTTTATAGAAAGCTCCTAACTTCAAACTAATAAATAAATTAAAATTATAACAAAATTATTTAACTGGAGTGAAACTGTTCTTTATAATCTTGCAAAACTGCAATGAAGTTGCTTCCCTAAGACATAGTTCAGTGTTGGTATCTGTACATAACTCAGTGCCAAGAACACTTACTACAGAGACATTTATTCTTCCTGTTACTACTGAAACAATCTCAGTAATGGACCATCAGAGGATACATAAAATAAAATATTAAAAATCCCCAAACATCAAACAGTAACAACTGATACTGTGGTGCTCTCTGTCTTAAACTTGCATAGTCAATCCTTTGAAAAAGAGCCCTTTCCAAATGAGGTGTCAAGGAGAAGGCTTAAATATGAAACAGGACTTCCTTTGATGATGGTTTTGTCTAAGCCTTAATTCCTGGAAGCTACAACAGTCACTCCATAGCCCTTGTTTCCATTTTCTTCCTGGAAGCCTATGCAGCCAGCAGCAGGGGCAGGCTGTTGGGCTAAACGGGCTCAGTACTATTATTGTTATTTAAACTACTTCAAGGAATTTATTTCAGTCTTTTAGACTGGATTCTACTGCAGCTGTTTACCACTTCTCTAAGTAGGCTGCAGTGTAATGTAATGAAACAGGTCTAGGTAACAGGACATTATTCCTGAAATTTTTGTACAAACCTACTGGCCTTCTACTTCATGAAGATGAGCAGGAGTTAAAAAAAAAAAATAAAAAAAGGAACACTAGATTTACCCTGTCCTCCTGTGGGAATAATTCTCCTTTAAAGGGCAAAAATGGTTTTAGAAGACTTGGCCCCCTAAATGTCTCAAAAACAGCTTCTCAAAACCAATTTCTTTGCACTGTGTCCACAGCAGTCAGACAAGATTGTTTTCCTGAGGGCTTATATCTGAAGAGGTGAGGCTGTTCTCACAGCTGCTGTCAGAAGTGGCAAAGGGAAAACTGAAGGAAATTTCTCCCTTAGGGCTAACACATCCATCCAGTGAAATAAGCTCTCAAGAGTCAAGTCCACTGTATTTTGTCCAGCAACACCAATCCCTGATTTGGATAACCATCTTTTTCCTAAAGAAATAAAGTTATTCAGTTCAATAGAGATTGGGCCCTGCCTCTGAAACCCAAGGAAAGAGCAAGCAGCATCTTCTCTTGTCCCGCTGGGGCAAAGGTAGGGTAGATCTACTCAGAAACCTATATAAAAGGGGTCATGATGAAGTGGCAAGGAAACCTGAAGCAATGGAGAACAGTTATTCTGGCTTTTTATATTACACAGATTTATTTGGTTGGTGGTATGAGCAAAAGTACTTCTGTAGCTCTCATATTTTCTAATACTGTGTTTATAAAAAAGTCTAAGTAACTGAGAAAAGTAAAAAAGGCAAAAATCTTGTATCCTGAATTTTAGACTAAATTTAATGGCAAAGTTTCAATACATTAGAAAAAAAAAATCAAAGATAGTGCTTTATCTTTGAAAAGTATTTTTTTATTAACCAACGTGACTTTAAATTATGCAGTCACGCTGAGTTGATATTCCATTTCCCTCAGATAAATACTATTTACAGCATGCAGTTCCTTCCTCCAATCATACACAATTAGAACTAACTGCATTTGTGTAATGAAGCAATTCTTCTCCTTTCAGGCCAACATAACTGACAAATCAAACAAAATACATATTATAAAGCTTGGACACCACTGTAATATGGTAATAAATTTTACCTGATTTGAAGATCCAAAATGATCTGCCTTTTGTCCACATTTTCAGTGTAGACTTTTACACCATTTATCCGCAGAGGCTGAAACAATGAAGTAAGTAAAAGTTGGATTCTTCTACTGAAATATAGCATATTAAGCTTTTAACTTTGAAATAAAGGTGAATATAGAAACATTCATGCTTGAAGTTAAGTATTGTTAAAAGGTGTGAAGCAAAGCTATCAATTTAGTTCAAACAGTTATTTCAAGGGTAAAAATTATCTTGCTGGGATCCACTTAACCACAACTGTTCTGTCAATTACCCTGGGTCCAGACTACTAGATCTCAAGATTTACAAAATGTTTAATATCAAGTTTTCCCTATTTCCTCTAATTTCTCTGTACAAGCATATGTCTAATACTCCCAAAGCATTCTTTCTGTGCAACTAAAACAAGCAGCTAAATTTAATTCACAAAAATGTAGTTGCCATAAGTGGAATTTAGTGAGAATGGACAGAAAAAAATCTTAATTCCCACAAGAAGTTGAGTCAACCACTTTGTGCTCTCTCTCTAAATCATGTGTTCACACTCTGCCTTCCTCATATAGAACCAACACATATAAATCAAACACTTCCAAGCCTCAAACATTCATCAAACTCTAGGCAGGAGAGCATGACCAGTGACCCCACTTTTAAGTTTTTCCTTTTTGGAAAAATCGTCATATTTCTATTTACATCTTTTTAGTAATTTAAGTAAAATCAAACTCTCACTACTGTCAGATTCCCACTGTGTTGGGGCTGTGCAGCTCACAGGATGCAACTAAATGAAGGCTGCAACAGAAAGTAAGAATAGCTGTTTGTCATGTCTGAGATAACTCTGTCCAGCTGCAGAAGGATACAGAGGTGTGGGAGCTAATTTAAACCCTAGTATGACTTAAAAGGAATGCTACAGTCTGTGATACAAGTCATATCTAGGGCAAGACAGAGGCACTGTGAAAAAGAATTTATAATTTAAAAAAAATAATAAAAAACCCCAACACACAAAAGGTAGTAAAGTACAATGAACTGTAATATATGTGAAATAGAGCCATGAAGAGAGAAAAACAATTTCCCTCTATCACACCTGAAACTTAACTTCAGGTTTCCTAACATTTGGGAGTGGGTGGGAAATATTTCTGTGTAGATTTGAACAGGCCACATGAAAATGGTATGTACAACAGGGTCTCTCAGAAAAACTTCACCAGACACTGACCTGATGACCAATATCAATCTTGGTAAAGCTGAAGGTACTGAGGTGGTTGTTTGCTCCTCTCACCGCTGGTTCTATGGTCTCTCGGAAGAGTTTCTCGATGAATTGGCAAATAAAAGGCCACATCTGTTTTACAGTCTAAGGAGAAAAAAAAACCCTATGTGGAACACAACTTTGCCCATAAGGAAAAAGTACTCTTTAAGGCACATGTAAGAAATTTTGTATAAATTTTAAACATAGGATGTTTTGATAGATTTCATTACAGACATAAAAACTGGTTACTTTTCACATGCAGGAAACCTTTAGGAATTCTCAATTTGCAAATTTTATACATTTGCACAAATCTGAAGCACTGGAAAAGGAGGAAAACAATATTATGAATTTTCTTCCTTTATCCCACAAACCCATATGCATTCAGCACTGATGCTGAATGTTAAGCAGAAGGATAAAGAGGGTTAAGTTTATTTGCATGTAAAGAGGAACAGGAAAAATGCGATAAGCACAGCTCTTAACTACATGCATAAGGTCTATAAATGTAAAAACTCTGATACATCAGAAAAGTCTGTATTACTTATTTTTTCTTACTATATTTTAATTGACTCTTTTTCTCCTATGTACTTTGAATGACAGGCAATTTAAAAAACCCCAAGCTACATAGATCTATATCTCAGATTATCACACACACAAAACAAAACTGCAAATTTCATTTATTTTTAGATTGTAGGTTAGGAACCTAGAGTAACTGGAAAGTATCCCAGACAAGTAGAAAATTAGACTGTGTTTACAGCTGCTATGAATTCTGCACAATTATAGCTGTCATTACTGTAATGCTACTTAAAATCATTTACAAAACTCACAATTTCAAGAGTATGAAAATAGATTTAATCTTTCTTGTGACTAACGGGATCAACAACCAGAAAATTCAAGTGTATAAAGAGCACATCAAGTTAAAACTATTCTGTTCTCTGATTATTGCCTCGCCTTTTATTTTAATCTCAGATTTCCCTCCTGTCTCTTCCCATTTGGAAGCAATGCTAATGTCTAACCCCTTACCTTGTTGAGCCATTCTGCCCTCTCTGTGTCTGGAAAATGGACCTAAAAAACCAAACACAAACACAAAACAAAATTAATACAAATACAAACCACTTTTTAGTTAACAGTGTCCAGACATTTAGAAAACAGGAAAGCTCGGACATCTCCCTAAGCAATGTAAACAGTAAACAACACATTAAGTAGTTAACATTCTTGAGTATTAGAATTCAAGCACATTAAAATATGAACTCATTTCTGAACTACATAAATATATACTTGGACTTGTACCTAACAGTAGCATCCGGAATAAAGTATTTCTGTAACACCATAACCAAACTTTAAAAAAAAGGCAAAAAAAAAAAAAAGCAAGTATAGCTGATACAGCTTGTGTCAACCAAATTTAACATATGCTTTTCAGGGGCTTTTAACATGACACACCCAACTGACAGGATCTTCTACTTCATTTCATTCATGCCACATCTTCTGCAATATCAATAAATCATAGCTAGAAATATTTGATCAGTGAAGCTGAAGCTCAGGAAAATGGATTTAAGTTCCAAAGACCTTCAAAAGATATTTTTAGTGATTTTTTTTTTTCTTAAACAACTGTAGAAAGCAGTAAGAAACAGCAGTGTGATAGTATATACACAGGACAGAAAGCACCCCTCACAACAGGAAAACATCAATGAAATGATGGAAGAACTGACACAGTTTTCCAGACACAGGAGAGCACAGTAGTAGTTTTACATTTCACACATAAAAAAAAAACCCCAAAACCCGAAGTTCAGTAGAAGCCAAGTTAAAAAACATTTCTTTAGAAACAGCTTCCAGAATGAGATGCAGATCACACTCCTCAAGCACAAAGAGCCTTTGAACACACTAAAAACCAATGACCTACATATAGTGACTTTCGTGAAGCCATGTCTCTACTTAACTGAATTGCCAAGTCTTAATCTCTTCATAGCACAGCAGATTGTACCACTGGCTTTACCAGCAGTTATTTTTATTATGCATATCCCAAATGTGAACAGTCAGTGAAATACCTATTTTTTAAACTGCATTTTCAACAAGACGAATTTGAAAGCAAGCCCCATTAATGACTTCTTGTTTTCAGTTTTTATTCAATTCTTGCATTAACAGTCAGCACTAATATATTCTTCATATACTCAATTTACCATCAGAGCAGCACTTGATCTCACCTAAGCCTCCACCTTTTAGCTATGCTGGAGGATTGGCCCCTGCAGCATTATCAATATTGTCAGTTATTCCTCTAGTCTGGTTTTTTTTCCAGTATTCCCAAGTCCATAACAAAGTCCTATGTTTTTACAGATTCTTAAAGAATTACAAATTATTTTGTCTTCCACTGTCAAGAGAGGCTCTTGGCAACTTTTCAAATTACATTTTTTAAGTATATCACATATCCATCAAAACCATTAAAAGTGATGCAAAACCATCCAATAATCTGCTTCACTGTAACAAAAACCAATCTGATTTATTTTACTACGTAAGTTCAAAGAATAGAATTATTAATAACAGATGGAGCAGTTTGGGAACAATGTTATTATATTTTATTTATTTAGAATTAATTTCCTAGAAAATTACGGTGGGTAGAATGTCAAAACTCTGTACTTAGAGGGTCTTGTGGACTTTGTTTTTCTCCTTTTTAAAAAACAAAACACAATTTCTTTGCATTTGCAACACAAGCAGGTACTGTGTGTACATGAACTTATAGCTGAACAGAGCTTACACTCAGTTTTTGTCTTGCAGGGTTCTCAAGTTGCTTCCAGTGGTCAAAAAGTTAAAGGAACAAAAACAACCAACACCATTAACTCCAATGCTAATAGATAATATTTTGATCTTTCTTCTAAAATGTTTACTTTCTGAATCTGCAGACAGAAGATGTGCCAACTCTCAATAATGACTTATCACTTATGCATGATGTTGGACCAATATGAATATTTCATTCTGATTTGCTTAGGAGAGGGAGCAATGATGTTCACAGGGTGGGAACTGAGGAGCTGTTCCACCAGAGGAGAATCAAGAATTACGTAATGCAAGAAGAAATGTCAGCAACCTGTTACACACTTAGACACACACAAGTCTCTGCGGCTGGATGGGATTCACCCAAAGGTACTGAGGGAGCTGGTGGAAGTGCTCACAGAGCCACCTTCCATCATTTACCAGCTGTCCTGGCCGACTGGGGAGATCCCAGTTGACTGGAAGTCAGCAAATGTAACCCCCATCTATAAGAAGGGCCAGAATGAGGATCCAGGAAATTATAGTCCTGTCACTCTGACCTTGGTGCCAGGGAAGGTCATGGAGCTGATCTCCTCTTGTGACAGTGTGACCCATTTAGCGGATGAGGGAAAGGCTGTGAATGTGCCTACTCAGACTTTAGTAAAGCCTTTGACACCATTTCCCACAGCATTCTCCTGGAGAAACTCGCTGCTCATGGCTGGTCAGATGCATCCTTTGCTGGGTAAAAAACTGGCTGGATGGCCGGGCCCAGAGAGTGGCAGTGAATGGAATTACATCCAGCTGGTGACTGGTCACAAGTGTGTTCCCCAGGGCTCAGTCCTGTTTAAGGTCTTTATCAGTGATCTAGATGAGCAGAATGAGTGCACTGTCAGTCAGTTTGAAGATGACACCAAGTTGGGTGGGAGTGTTAATCTGCTGGAGGGTGGGAAGGCTCTACAGAGGGATCTGGACAGGCTGGATAGATGGCCCAAGGCCAGTGGTCTGAGGTTCAACAAGGCAAAGTGCTCTGTCCTGCACTTGGGTCACAACATCCCCCTGCAGTGCTACAGGCTGGGGGAAGGGCAGCTGGAAAGTGGCCCTGTGGAAAAGGACCTGGGGATGTTGGTCAACAGCAGCTGAACATGAGCCAGGGTGTGCCCAAGGTGGCCAAGAAGGCCAGTGGCATCCTGGCCTGTATCAGGAATAGTATGGCCAGCAGGACCAGGGCAGTGATTGTCCCCCTGTACTTGGCACTGGTGAGGCTGCACCTCAAATCCTGTGTTCAGTTTTGAGTCCCTCACTACAAGAAAGACATTGAGGTGCTGGAACACGTCCAGAGAAGGGCAGCAAAGCTGGGGAAGGGTCTGGAGCACAAGTATTAGGAGGAACAGCCAAGGGAGCTGGGATTGTTTAGCCTGGAAAAAAGGAGACTCAGTAGAGACCTCATCGCTCTCTACAACTACCTGAAAGGAGGTTGTAGCCAGGTTGGTCCCTCCTCACAAGTAAAAAGCAACAGGATGAGAGGAAATGGCCTCAAGTTGCACCAGGAGAGGTTTAGATCGGATACTAGGAGATGTTTTTTCATGGAAAGGGTTATCCAGCATTGAAATAGGCTGCCCAGGGAAGTGGTAGAGTCACCATCCCTGGAGGTACTAAAAAAAAGAAAATGCAGCTGTGGGACTTAGGGACATGGTTTAGTGGTGGAGCTGGCAGTACTAGATTAATGATTAGACTCCATGTTCTTAGAGGTCTTTTCCAACCTAAATGATTCTAAGATTCTACAGCCATTGTAACGAACAGCAACAAAACAAAATAAAAAGAAACAACAAATTAAACACACAGACGAGGAAAGGGAAAGAAAATTCATGAAAATACCAAAAGCAAACCTGCCTGCTGTAAGTAATGCAAGATATAACAGTTGTCATGTTCACAATTCATTTTTAGTCTTCTGTACAAGTATCCAGTTGACATTCAGGAGAAGAGACACACTAGACTGAGAGAGGCTTCCCATTCTAAATATAACCTCAGCCCAGATGAAATTCACTTTCCTCCACAGGGTGATCCAACTTCCCATATTCAGATTATAAACTCCCCAAGGCACAGCCCACATTCCCTGCACCATGCACACAGCTGAGATCCAGTACATCTGTCTGGAATGAGAAAAAGAGGTAGCATCTCTCTCTTGCACTTATTAAGCACCCTTCAGTCCAGAATTATGTAGGAACACTTGAAAAAGGTTGGGAAATAAGCTAGAGGAGACAGATACTAATATCTAGCCATATATGCTAATTTATTAATTTTTGATTTTATCTACTGTACAGTCTTAATAAAGACCTTGATTAATAGGACATGGTTCTTAATTTTTCCACAGATTTAATAATTGCTTTTCCTTTATTGTGCCACACCTATCATGCTCCTACTGTTATGTGAGTTGGTATTAAGCCAACTCCTTAATTATATAAGTGTAGTTTGTTTCTGCAGTTGGATGTGACAATAGGCAACAAATAATACAGTGAATTATATCTTCCATTCCTATTTTTCATTCCTTTCTCATCCTTGCTTTTCTGCTCACTCAACTTTTAACATAATTCAGTTTTATTCGGTGGCTTCTCTGACACTTAAAACAGAGAGCAAAGAATAAAACTTTCCATCTTCAAGATTCTGAAATTTTCAATCCAGCCAACCTTGAATCAAAAGTTGAGTTTTATTTAATCTGTAGATGCTCTAAGGCCAATTTGTCTGAAAACAAAGAATAAATATTTATTAATCTACCGATTCCATGCATTTTTAGCCTGTTATGTGAGATTGAAATATTAGTGGCAAAATTATATTTCACTTTAAGAGTTTCTGATATCAAACACAATCTTATTCATAGACAACAGGAGAAAGTCTGAGGGATGGAAGCTGGTCCTCTGGATCAGTCAGAAGCGACTTAAGAGTATTGAGGCAACTATACAAGCATTTTATTGCCAGAAGCAATAATCAGACTAACTGATGTGCAAAACCTGTTAATTCTTGTATAAAATCTATTGACAAGCCTGACAGAAAGAGACAGAAGTCAAGATTTCAGCAAAGGCAGTTAAAGACTGAAAACATTTTCCACTTGGCTTCTGTTATGAAATTGCTCATGCAGATTTGGCAAGTACTGTCCCATTTCAACCACCTGGTATAGCCATTTATTATTCAAAGCAAAATATAACAAGAGAGAACTGTTGCAAGAAACACCCTAATGACCATGTTCTACACCAAAGACATGTTCCAGGAATGTTTCTCCTATTAAACATTATCTCGCTAAATACTTGGAGGTGCTCAAAAGATGTGATTCTGCACATTAAAAATACATGTTTGGGCTTTCTCACACAACTGCTTGTGCTCAGCTCTAAACAACTCTCATGATTACTTCCTATTTCTGATATGCTCAAATCCTGCGCTGTGAAAAACTCAATTCAGAACACATAATTTTTGGTAATGATCAATAAAATACCAGAAAAAGCCCAAGGAATGCAGTTCCTTCTTCTGTCCTGGAAGACAATAAAACAAAACAAATACAAAAGAAACCCACTACAATAACTGTAATAACAGCAGAAACGTTTCTTACCCACAATTATTTTATTTTTCAGACTCTCTACCTACTCTTCATATTGGTTAAATTGACTCAGTTTTCTGCCCAGACTATTAACTGCTACTTTCTAAGGAAACAAGGCTAGACACAGAACACTACTGGTAGTGAGCATTCCATAAAATGAAAACTTATTTTCCTACAAACCAACCACTTTCTCATGAATTGTGTATTACAGCTATGTAAGAAAAGGAAGCAATAAAAGCAGATTACATTTAAAGAAACCAACAAATAAAAAAACCCAAACAAAACTCCCACACCACTGTATATTGGGTTTTTTCCCTTCTATTCCCCCCTACACACTGAAGGATTAAAGGTAAGAATTACAACACTCTCGAGCACATGGTGTAATTCTTGGGGTGTCCTGGGTAGAGCCAGGAGTTGGACTCTATGATCCCAATGGGTCCCTTCCAGCTCAGCATATTCTACATTAAAAATAATGTATATTATGTGTTATAATAGCCATGTTTAACAGATACTTATCTGGGTCAGCGTTATGTCTCGTTCCTTCCATTTGCATTTATTATTTGTAGTTCCAGATGCAAATCTTAAAGAAACTATACCAATAACTTTTTGATTAATTATAAGGTCACACAATATAACCAAGTTCTTTGACACAGTTACAATGCAGCTAAGTACTCTTGAACCGTTTTCCAGTTATTTCACAAATATCTCTCATATTAGATATCAATCCCTTCTGCTTATTTTGGAAAGCTAAATTACATAAAAAAATCCTCCCCTCTATGAAAAGCATATTTATCTAGGTTAAATGTAAAAATATAAAAGGGTATCATAATAAGTTTTCATAGTCTCTTCATGCATCATCAGTGGATGGGGAAAGCATCCCACAGAAGGAAATTCAGGACAGAAGCCTAACTTAGGTTCTCTAAACCCCCTTCTGAATGCACAGCAAAACCAGTTATTTAACTATTAAGCCCAAAGTCAGGTGGTGTGGCAAAGAAACACCAGACACTAAAATTAAACTATCCTTTGAATTACAGTTGACAGCTTAATTTGTCTAAATTCACTGCACATGTAACTCAAAAAGGCCAGAGAAATTTAGTAAAAGAATTAGGAAGAATCCCAGCATGTGTAGAATAAATAGGATCATATAGTGATATTCAAGCTCAATTTAACAGCTATTCACTCCAGTGTTTTCCAGTTGGTAAAGCAGGCTGGCCTAAGGACATTTTAGGTAAAACAGAGCTGAGCAGGGCTAATGGCTTAATCCCATGAATTCCAGCCAGCAATCCCCTCTCTCTCTGAAAAAACCAGGAGCAGCAGTAGGTGAACTATTTGTTCCTTTCCACAGAGGAATCGATGCCAAGTCTTCTGCTATTTGACACAACCTGAAGAGGTTTATCCTGAAACCCACACTGGGGGATGACTGCTTCTTTCTGACAGGAGGTAAAGAAGGGGGGGTTGGAAGGGAAAGCAGAGCAGCCAGGCTGTCTCCTGTCACTTCAGTAATTCACTTCCAGGGTTATCCTAGCAATTTTCCTAACTTCTACCAATGCCAGAAATACTCTAGCTCTCACGTTCTGAACTACAAGGAAAATTCCACAAAATATTTACTGTTGTAGAACTGCAGGATTCAGTACTCCTGAAAGAGAAGGGTAAATGCTAATAATGAGGGTTCCTCAAAAATCCTGCAGTTAACCACAGGCCCTTGTTACTAAATTAACAAAACCCTGCTATTTCCATTACTTCTGGTAACCTGACTCTGGTTTTGTTTAGCATGCTTTGGGATGCGTTTTTTGTGTTTGCAGTTTTAAATATATTAAAATGATTAGTCTTTGCACAGCAAAATTGATGATCAGCATTACAAAAGCTGTGTGTTTTCAGTATGGGGATTAAGCAACAACTCTTGAAGCAGTTTCCCTGAGAATGTTACAGGTGATCTGCACACACATACACACACAGAGTAAGATACAGCGATGAAGGAGGTGGGGAAGGGCCCCAGAGTTTTTGCCATGGCTCTCTGATCACTATAAACCCTCAAAATAAATTGGAAAAAGTGGAAACAAATGGAAGAAACAGCTGTAACACCAAGCAAGGTTAAGGACTGTATTTATTTATAAACTGGAACATAAGCCATTTAAGTGCTTGGACAACACACTGGAAAACAAAATAATCCTTTACAAAAAAAAAGTAATTACGTGTCCTTCAAGTCAGATTTGCACCTATAAGACAAGAGTGGCACTAAAAACACATACTTGGTATCTCAGCAAATGTTCCCAAAACACTGTACCAGCACAAACACTGCCATCCCACGTGAGCTGCCTCTATCAGTTCAGCAAGTCCCGTGAGGTGCCACAACAAATTACAGATGGCTTTCAGAACAAGTTTTCCAGTACAATCACTCCCATATTCCCCACTGCCTCCCAAGCTATCTGCTTCAGAGTCACTGTGAGCACCAAGGTGAAAAGTAATTTCTTCAACAGCCCAGCAACTAAACACAAAACAAGCTGGTGCTTGTAGAAACTCTGAACCAAACGGCTTTTCAACACCTCCAGGGTTCAGTGCTAACACAAGAAAGCTACTACAATTAAATTAATACACCTCAAGTAATAAAACAGATTCTTTATATGGTATTGAAAGTTTCATTTCCTTGCAGCCTTCCGTTACCTCTGTTTCTCTCCCTTGCTTCTTATAGATCTAAAAGAAAGGCCTAATACACTGAGCAGTTCAAACCTGGAACAAACAGGAGTTCATATTCACAGGACACTTCAGCATCCTGATATGTCCTGAAGGACGTATTTCCTAACATATATTCGTAGATACTATATCTGGGAGACAAGGAAAATTACTAGCAGCACACAGGCTGTGTCTTTTAAAGTCATACTAAACTAGCACAAAACAGGCCTTTCCAAAACGCTGCCAATGGCAGCAGCACTATAAGAAGAGCCACCACTACCCACACACACCATTTGAACCTCAGTAAAGCCCAAACTACACTGACAGATCCCACATGCACCCTTTCTGCTGTGCTAGAATTACAGTATAAAATGAATTCAAAATATTTAATGTTTTTTTACATTTTGCGAAGGCCTATAAACATACCTGTATTTCTCATTTAAACCATACAAAGATGCTACTTTGCTTAGGTTGTTTTAAAAAATATATTATATACTAAGTACATACATAAGACTGTAATTGAGAAAGTTGTCCCTCTGTTTTCCTTCTCATTACAGAATTCACTGGGACAGCATCTAGAAAATTAACAATCCTCCAATTTTTGCTATCAGCCTCAAAAAATGGTCATTTTACAGTTTTCGCAGCTGAGGATTCAGAATCCATCCCTCTGCAGCCCTGCAACACCACCAATATATTCTCACCTGGACATTCTCCCCAATTTCTATGGAAAATAATGGCTTTGGCAATGCAAAATAATGCTGTATTTGCAAAAGAAAAACTTTATCTAAAAGAGGCTCCAGAGCTCTGATATGAAACAGCAGCCCAGAAGCAAGTCCTGCAATTAAGAACTGAAGGATGCTGAGCCATTTCAAGCACAGCAGTTTCACTTTTCCATATGTCTTTCACTTCAACATCTATTAAATATGCTTCACTCACAGTGGCAGTGAGGCTTGTAAGAACAGCATTACTTTTCAAGAATTTGACTCACCAGTACAAAAAACTAGATAAAATTTGCCTAAGTGCTGTTATTTTTGCAGAGATGGAACAGGCATGCCACAATACAAAGTCACCCAGAAACCTCCTACTTAGCAGCAGCTTGCCATAACAAAATCCTCCGGGATAGGCATTATAAGCAGCTGCTCTGGAAGAGTGACAGAACAGTAGTCTGCTAGTAAGGGAACTGGGAAATCCTGCTTCTAGCCTGACACTCAGCCTCTGCAGCCCCAATTTGAGGAAAAGGGTTCAGCCTAGAAATTAAAAACTGATCATCATTAACTTCCAGAAGCATCCCGGCTTAACCACCCAAAGAACATGAAACAAAAATCTCTTGCTTTACCACTAGAGGTTACACAGTTTCCTTCCAAACACCTGGAATTACACTAGCATAGGTTTCTGTTGTATCTGGATGCAGAATCTACCCTGAACACAGCAAAAAATGTGTGCCAGAGGGAGGGACCATGTAGGTTTTCTTTGCTCAGCTGTTAGCAGAAAACTTGAAGCCTTCAGTCCTCTGCTAGAGGTTCATCTTCTAGAGCAGCCTAACTTCAGAATTATCTTCAAGTACTAGCATAATATTACTATATATCATAACACAGGCTTCAATATAGAGATGAAGTCAGCTCTGTAACCAAACTACTTTATTTTCACTGCACTTTAGTATCTTGTAATTTTTCCTGGATCACTGTGTTCACATTTATTTTCTACTTTCCAGCTCAAAAAGGACTTTAATTTTTCAAGGCTCAGTTTGGACTGTAACAGGACAGTAAAAACAATAAAAAAGTGGAAGGTATAAGGGGGTATTAGAGTTGCAGGAACATTTTAATGGCTTCTACTTCTGCGGGATCAACATCCAGAACCTCTGACAAAAGCCTGATATCCTGACACATATTTTTCACACTTTCGCAAAGCTTTTGACCACTTTTTAGAGTGAGGCAACTATAAGAACTTAGGTATAACATTCTGATTGCTTACTACTCACATTTACAACAGTGTTTTTATCTACTCTACTTCCTCATTCACAGGACCAGAATTCATTATGAATTCTTAGGACAGGAGAAGGCCCTTTTCCAGTATCACCTTCAATAGGTATTCACAACAATAACAATTATATTTTAAATACTGATGTCCAACTAAAGGTCAGGACAAGCAGACTGAAAAAAATTTTTTTTCAAAAAAATGAATAGCAAAACACTCTACACAAGCAAAACACCAAGAACTACATTTATACTGATAAAAGTCTTGCTCTCACATCAGATTAAAGACAATTAATGCAAGGTTTACAAAATAAAACATTTAATGACAGCTCTACATTAGCACATCTCCAAATTCCCACAAGCACTGCAATCATTACTGAAAGCAGAGATCCAGATTTTAAACATTTAAACTGCTGAAAAGTGTAGGATGACCCATAGCTCTGAGAACTCACCAAATTTTACAACTTGAAAAATCTGGCACAGTACTCCTTTTTGACATTGACTTTACCCTTTTATTCTTAGGAGTAATGTTATTTCTTCTTCTTCTCCAAATAAAGTCTTAATACCTTGAAATTCCAGCTTATGAGTTTTAAAATAAAATTATAAAGGCATTAGCATCTTATTTTCAATTTGTCACATTTCAAAAACATGCCCTCTTTTATACATTCAAGTCTCTATAACAAATTTCTTTTCAGTTCCCTTGAGAATCCAGGCATGTTCCCACCCCACTGCATGCCAGAGTGTCTTATTCTCTTCACAGTCAATAGAAGAAAAATTTCCCTCTCTGGACTGCTAAACACTGGCTTTCGAAATAGCTTATACAGCCAGTGTCACAGCACAACTGACTCTCCCTTGAACTGTCTACAGCTCTGAAAAGAAATGCTGGGCTCTGCACCAAATTGTCAGCCACCCTCGTTGCTATCTAGACTGAAACCCTGAAGGTTTCTTCACCTTTTACTCCACTGACCCAGTACCCGCTTTCCTCACCCTGCAGTCAGGAGCTCTGATTCACTGGGACTGAGGTTCCTTCAGCAGGGAGAGCTTACTCCTGTTAACACTCGCAGGATCACACAGCTCATCTCCCCACGGGAACCACACAGGCTTTCTGTGAGGCCTAAGATGGGCATCAACTTTCAGCAAAGGTAAGCATGCAACATAATCACCACCTTCTGCAAGACTCCTCTTTCTCAGGCAGATTAAATCTTCTTCTCTGTCTTTAGCACGAAAAATCTCCATGTACTGAAGCCCAATCTTTATACACAAGCCTTTTATTTTTTTAATGCAACCCACAACTCTCAACATATTTCAAATAAATCTGTGTGAACTGTGACAAGGTAAGTACTATTCACTTTTCATTGTTTTGGGAATGAGCAAAATGCAAATTTTTATTTGAAAATACAAAAGAGCAAAATGGAGAACTTAACTTTTTATTGATATCCAAGCTGAAATGCAGTATCAGGGCATGCAAATTCAAGTTGGGTTAACCTGCATCCTAAGAAGTCAAACAAGTCTGTAGAATACAATCATTAGTTAGCACTTACATGCTTATTACATAGTACTTACACCAAAAAAACTCTTTTTTTGACTGAATCTGACTCCCAACACCAGTGACGTGTGTAACTTCCACATACTGCACTGCAACCAGTACTATCTAGCCAAAGCTTATTCTTACTATTAAAAGCTTTTTTAAACATAATCAGAAATCATGCAAGATATAATAGGCATTTTAAAATTCCCCTGTATCATTTCCAGCTGAAACACTAGAAACTCAGTATATAAAACCCAGAGAGTATAAAGAGTACAGATCGATGGTCTGGCAGTTTTGTTGAACCTGTAAATACTCAGTGATTAACCATCTCTGAAACTATAAAACTCCACTGAGAAAGTAATAGAAAGTAATAGAAAGCTCAGCCATTACAAACATTCTAATAAAGTGAAACCATAAAGAGCAGCAATGTTTAAGTTGGGTCTCAGTTAACATAGTGACAACAAATGGTGAGGAGGAAAGCCCTCCTTAACCTGATAGCATCAGGTATTGGATGACAAGCTTACATGTGTAACTCTTTCTGGTTCTTCCCTTCAAGCATTTAACCAAATTCTTATACCAAGTTCTTATAGCTCAGTATTTCTAATAATCAGTACAGACTAAAATTTCTAAAGTTCATGAGATTTGTTCTCTATCCTCTCTAAAACAATTCTGTCCCCCTCAATGGACTGTATTTCAGCACAGAATACAGAACAGTGTTATTTGTTAGAAAAAAGATATGCAAAAAATATCACACATTTCACTGGCAACACATAACAGAAACTTCTGCAATGGGCGAGATCAAAGGTCCAGCTAACACAGCAATCAGAAGTCATGTCTAAGGAAAAATCAAAACCAAAATAGTAGTATGGACTTATCCTTCCCTGAATATCCTCTCAGCTTCTGCAAAGGATGGCTGTGACCCTCGGCAGCTACTGTCATACTCCTTCACCCCTTCTACTTCAAAAAATGCTCAGCCTCTCAAAAAAAACCAAAACAAACATTAAACCCCAAACAACTCTATTTTATAAATTCCCTTGTGCCAAGTAAGTTTGCTTAATGCAAAACTGGTGCTCTAGAGTTTTAGGACAGCCCTTATCCTCATGTAGGATCATGCCAAAAACACGAAACCAATGAAAAACGTAACTGGAAAATACTCTGACCACTGAATTCCAACCCCCTACAATTGCAGGCCTATTATCCTATTTCTGTTTATAAACTCCACCTTAAAACCATGGAGTTTGCTACCATTCCTCAGTACAGAGCAGGAAGGGCAGCTCTAGTGTGTTTTGCTAAGCTGGGTTGCTAAGGAAAGACACTGAAGAACTCCCTGCTAAATCAGATTTCTAAACTTAGGAATGCTACATCATATGTTTGAGTTATAAGGTGGAACCAAAAGCCAGGCTGCCTCCCAACTAAATTATTATTCTCATCCTTAAATATCAGTCTTACTCTATATGCTAACAAAAGATACTTTAGAGGAAAAAAGTCCTCAGCAAATGACAGAAGATAATGTTCAACATAGAAATCCCCCCCAAATCCCCACTCAGTAATATCACTTGGTTTTGAAGCAGAAACGGTAATTTCATTATGTATTGAAAAGATTTTATAAGCATGTTTTCAATCTGCTCCTACAGCCTGTAATTCTTGTATTCACACAAACCACGGATCTGTTTCGACAGCCTATCTTCCAGCTGGAATATGTGTCCCATGACTGAGCTTAGCACCTCTTATCCAAGAAGCTATTTTAGAAAAAGCAGAGTAAGTGTACTTAAATCAAATCCTGCAGAAGGAAAGGACACTACTGAAACTGCATCCTCTGAGGAAAACATGTGTCTATGTGCTGTTGGGCTGGCACACACGGCATCTGTACAGAGTAACAGCCAGCAAGCTGCACATCTCCCACACTTGCAGTGTCTCCCAAGAACTGCACCATAATTTTCATCAGAAAGTGAATTCAACACCAAAACACACCATTCACAGCACTACAAGATTTATGATCATCCACAAACAGATGAACAGTGTCTGCCAGACACATCACAGTGTCTGCCAGGCATATTAAAGTCCACACGTAGGAAAGAGGAAGATGAAGTGGAATTGAAGCAAATGAGTAAATGAGCACCCAAGGGCAGGTAGTACCTTTTCTTCAACACACTACTACATGTAGTAATATTTTAGCTAAAACACACCTAGATATTTGACAGTCCTGTTGATCCTTTGACTTGTGTACACAGCAACATTTGTTCAGTCACTTGTCCTTCCATGTATGTCTTTACAAACCAACAAAGTCAGGGGGAAAGAAACAATGCTAACATGTAGTAAATCTGGAGTTTAAAATCAACATTTTACCCTTTTTTAAAAAATAAATAAATTAACAACCAGGTTTCAAGAAGATGACATCCTTTAAGAAGTCGGTAGTAAATGCAAAAATACTAAATAAAAATTAAAAGTTCTGTCAGCTTGCAATACTCCTCTTCACCCTACCAAAATTCCTTCAGGCCCTGGTTCCAGGAAACATCCCCCAAGATTCCAGCTTCCTGCAGACACAGACACTTTCTCTCATGTTGTGACTGCAAACCACTGATACTGTCTTTTGAAATAGTTGTCTTGCAATGCTCTGCATCAAAACATTCTTGAGACTCTGTTAAAGAGCTCTTCCTTTGTAACAACCAGAGAAAGTAAGTGATCATAAAAATTGCAAAATCCCTTTCTAAACTAAGCTATTTTTTAAAACAACACTGGAAACTAAATCTGCCTTTCCCTGTGTTTTGTGAAGTTTAACATTTGGCCGTATCTGTTTTAAATGATACTCCATTTTAATTTCTCTGCTTCTAATGTCATTTCACTTATTTTATTTGCATAAGTTTAGAGAGGAGTTCCTATATTTTTTGAAAGAATATACTCTAGTTTTTACAGAAGCAGTTGCAAAGCCAGCCCTTCAGTGGAAGCACAGACTGTGGACAAACTACTATCTTGAGTATATACCAAAGATTTTCAGTAACACCATCAACTCACTTCCAGACACCATGTCCAATCAAGTGTGCAGCTGCTGACCTAAAGAACAAAAAAAATGTTCCAGCATTAGACTACTGGAATTGTTGGGTGTTTGATAGACAGGATAGAGAGGTAGCAAGAGTGAAGAAAGAAGAGTTGGATACATTATTCCTCTCATAAATGCAGCACAGAACTGTCTCTTCTTCTCTCATATTACTGATTGTCATTAATGTTGAAGATAACTCAAGCATTTGGGGATCTCTTGAATATTGTTTGCCCCTAGCTCAGCCATTACAAACATGTTGTATTCCTTCATTTCCCCATTCAGCATCCAAACTAGCCATCATAAATCAATACCACTTTCATGAATGACAGCAATAGTCAGTCACTTTATAAACATACTACCTACAATTGAATCATAACATTAAGAACTTTATAGATTGTTTCCTACTGGTACTTAAGCTCACAATTCCTGCATTTTAATCTGCACTTAATGTCCCACTTTGGATACTTGCACAGTCCATAGCTGGGACTGTGATAATCAGATCATACTCACTAGATCTGGCTACAGTTTAAGGCAATGGGAAGATTATTTTTACATCTCAGCAACCCTTTTTACCTACTTATGGCTTAACGTATGTATGTATGTATTGCATAATAGGAATGTCAAAGGTTTCCAGTTTTTAAGATTCAAATATTATTAATCAGTAGGCAATTGCAACTACTGCATTACTCTTCTCTAATTTTCAAAATTCTGTCTTTAACATGTCCAAGAATAAGTGAGTCACTCTACACCTGCTTTATCATCAATAAAGAGAAATAAGGATCTCTGGACAGATATATCTGACATTTTGAAAATTCTCTTATGATCAGATACAGTCCTCTGGAGATGCCTGCACTGATCAAAAAGACAAACTCCAATGAATTTGGATCTATATGTTTAAATTTAGGTTCAGCAAGTTCTAGCTCTAAGTGGAGACCAAACACCTAGTGCCTAAACCCAAATGGAATATTAATTATGTGAGAGAAAAGAAACTTCTATCAGTTATAAGACAACCATGTGAACTGCCAGCAGCCACATAGTCAGTCAGCTGCCTACAATCTAGCTTCAAGAAATCTTGCCCATGGCAATGCCACTTTATTTGACTGCTCCTAAGCAGAGCCTCTCTTAGCCTGCATTTCTCTGGAAGGAGAAGTTAATGCCTGTGCTCATGCAGGGAGTAATATGTGCAGCTAAGTCACTGTCAGCTCTCAAACTCTCAGCAGATTTTACAGCAGATGCTAATCATTTTTTTGGAAGTTCTACAACAGAATATTTACTACACACATTAATTAAAAACTAACAGCTGTGGCCCAAATTATTCCTTGCTAAATCGAAGCATGCAAAAAGTAGCAGTGAAGTTATGACCTCATTACTGTAGGTTCTTACCATACAGAGAAAAGAGACCTTCTGCAAAGAGTTCCACTCACCCCTTCCCATTCACCGAAGGCAGGTGGCAGAGAGAGACCTGCATCTCTGAAACGAGGTGCCCAAGTTCAGTATCTAAATTTCAGTTTGCTACAACAAACTTCATTGTGTGCTAATTGGCAATAGATTCTTTTACAGCTTTTACTGTTGACTGTGTTGTTTTAGGCCTGAATCCCAGCCCTGTACAGCTAACAGATATTTTCAGCAGTCTAAGATCTGTATGCAGCTCTTAATCACATGTAATAGCTTTCTTGCAAAAGACATCACTTGAGTTTAGAAGAATGCAGTGATGACAGTTAAAATGAAATCAACCCCTTGAGTAAAATGCCACAGTTATTTTCAGAGATCTGCATAAATAGCAGCTAATCTGCAACTGTAGTTTTCCAGTTGAAAAAGTATTTTCAAGAATTTGATAAAGGTTTTTCCATGTACAACTAGCCTCTGAAAAGAAAAAAACCCCAACATTTTATTCCTTTTCAACATCAAAGGCATGTTGAAGTCAAATCCACCGTTCCTGTTGCCATATGTGATTTACTGCATCTGATACACCCCTGACTGCTTAACATGTTTGAGAAATCTTTAGGACACAAAATAGTCAAGCTTAGCATTAAATTTTCAAACTAAATCATAGAATCAACTGGGTTGGAAGGGACCTCTGAGATCATAAGTCCAACCCTTGATCCACTAAATAAATGCAAGATTTCTATTTTAACTAAACAGATGAAGATTGTTTTGGGTTTGCATGGCAAGGTTTTGGTGGCAGGGAGGCTACAGGGGTGGCTTTTGTGGGAAGTTGCCAGAAGAGTGTCCGACAGAGCCAATGCCAGGCAGCTCCAAGAGGGACCCACTGCTGGCCCAGGCAGAGCCCATCGCTGACAGTGGCAGTGCCTCTGGGATAACATAAGAAGTGGCAAAAAAAAGAGTGCACAGAGGTTACTGTGGCCAAAGAAGAGGAGAGTAAGAATACATGAGAGAAACAAGTCTGCAGTTGTTTCTTCTGACCAAGGTCAGCAAAGAAGGAGTGGAAGGAGGTGCTCCAGCTGCCAGAGCTGAGATTCCCCTACAGCCCATGGAGGACCCCACACTAGAGCAGATGGATGCCCAAAGGAGGCTGTGACCCCATGGGAAACTTACACTGCAGCAGGGTCCTGGCAGGACCTGTGGCCCTGTGGAGAGAGAAGCCCATGCTGGAGCAGGTTTAATGGTAGGACTTGTGATGCTGTGGAAGGGACCCGCGTTGGAGCAGTTTGTGAAGAACTGTAGCCCATGGGAAGGACTCATGTTGGAGAACTGTCCAGCTGACAGAGAGGTTTGGTGGGCACCTGGCATCCAGTCAGAGTCAAACCACCACAATCAAAATTAACTTGTAAACTATGTTGGGAAAAAATAAAAGTTCTTTGAGATATGTATTTCAATGTCTCATCCCTCAGCATTCTCTTTTATTGCCTTGAGGTCACATAGTTACTTTCTTTTAAAACAGTGACATCTCAAATCCCTTGTTGTTGACTAATCTGAACCGCACCAAACCAGAGTTTTTTCCATTTTACTTAGTCAGCAGGAGATCTTAACGGAACAACTTTACTTATACACTGCTTTCTCCACTGGAATATGACAGACAGGAATGCTATTTCCATGTGGCTGGCAATTCAAACAACCACAGCAGCAGAAAGCAGAGCTGGGGTTCATCACTTTGCTGGAAAAGGAAACTAGAACAAATTAAAACCCACAAGACGACTGGGGTTAACAAAAAGAAAAACCATTTCCCCAAGCACTGCAAGTCTGCAGCAAGAAAGTGAATGACCTTGTAAGTTTTTACAGGTTACAACTAAACTAGAAGCTTGCGTGTTACATGGGAATCAAGAATCAGAACTTTATAGCAAAGGAAATTCCAAAGTGATTTGTCAGAGCTTAAAATGCGTTAATTTAGGAACACTGATGAACTAATCTCTCTCTGGCAAGTGGATACATTTCCACTGCTTTACAACAAATTGAAGCTTAAATGATACTCTACAGTTTATCAGCTTGCTCCCTGAGGACACAGATGCAAATCAATGTTATTTCAGTCAAGGACAAACACTTTAAAGCAATCATAAGTAAAATCTACAATCACTTCTATCCCTTCAGCGGAGTTCACTTTAGTGACACACCTTTAGCACAAATACCTCCACTTCTCGCCCTAAAAAAGTTTTACAAAATATCTGCCAGATATTCTACACCCCAAACACCAAACTCACTTGAGGTGAAGATTAAAGTTTAGATGTTTCCCAGCTGAGCCAATACGGACTGTCTCCCAGTATCCCATCAACTTTTCCTATTCCTGTTTCCTAGGTAAATGTTTGAACATCATCAAAAATTGTCCATTAGGCCTCAACAGTTAGGCCTCAAACAAGAACTGCTAACTACAATTGTCTACCACTCCTGCATCATATCCAGAACAACACTGTGCAGACCCTCTCCCCAAACCCAAGAGATTTAAGCACCAGCAAAACAAAACAAAACAAAATAAACAACAACAAATAAAAACCAAAAACCAAAACAAATTTTAAAAAAGGAAAAATACCTAATTTCAGGTATGTGCACTTGTACTTCCATTGAAAGCTCTGTTAGATTTATTGTTATGGTGTTACTAGTACAACAGACTTCCTTACTAGCTGTGCTGGAAAATGAGAAAGTTCAGTAAAAAGGAAGCAGGTAAACCAATGTGTGTGCTGGAAACAAATCAGTAAACCCTGAAGTATTGTTTAAAAGAACACTTCTGTAGTTCCTTATCTCTCAAATAGAAAAAGAAAGTCTATATTCCCATATAAGAAAATCATTTGTAAAGTGACTCCCAAACTAGCTCTATTTTCAGGCTGTTGCTATGTCTCTGTGTGTAATGATCCCTCTAAAGAGCTTAGAAGATCAAACTTCATTAGGACTTTTTTGGTGAATCAAAGTAACAAGTGAACAGATAGGTAACATTTTGGTTATTCACTTGACCTCATGAAAGATAGGGCCCATATGGGAAAGAAACTTCAACCACAATTACAAACTTTCAAAACACAAAGGAACCGAGAAACAACTTTTGGCAAATATTTTCTGTTATCAGACATCTGTGTCAAGATCTGGAAAAAAAAATAAGCACATATTATATGCAACTTTTTAAAAAGTTTTATACGTAGCCAAATTTAGTAGAAAATTAATTCCCATTACAAAGACTTAAGTGAACACGACAGAAGTAAGAAAAGTGATTTTATCAAGTCAACATGGACAATTTAGGTACATTCATGTCAATACAGTACTTATAAGTAACACATCCTAAAAGAGAAAAAAGAAACACAAAAATTTTCAAAAGCCCAAATATTTTCCCTAAAATATAAACCAATATACAGATTATCATGAACAAATAGAGAACAAGAAATTACTGTAATTTACACTAACTTATCAATCACCATTGAATATTCTTATAACACATACAAGTCAGATGACTGAACACTGGTATTTTATTCCCTCCATGAAACACTCTCTTATCATTTCCTGGCTGCCATTTGATATTTAACTGGCAGAGGGTGGGTGGGTGGAAAAGTGTTCTTTTTCTAGTTCAAGTATTTTAGGAGAAAGTCATTGGGTAAGGAACACCGCATTTTTAAATATAAATTTAGTCTGCAGCATAAAATTTATTACTAGACTAAGACAAGTTCCTAGCCACACATACAAGAGAATTTAGCATTCTAGTTCAACAATTAACAAGATGAATCAACAGCCTGGGGGAGGAAGGAAGTCTTGCATCAAAACAAATTACAAGTTTTCAAAATTCTGGACCAGCAAGCTTACTGCACTATGAAAAATTAACAAATTAAGACATTTCCTCATTTGAGGTATCATACATTCATTACATTAACAGTCTGCTTGAAACATGCAGACAGCTCAAACATGCTAACTACCAACAAGTCCTGAGAGTTTGCCCTATAAGCCTGCACAAAAACTCAGAGATCAGAGCATGTCTTCTAATACCCTGCAGAAAAATGCCGCAAGAGTTCTTGTTGAGTATTTTAATATAAAGTTGTAAACTTATTCACTAGTTTACAGAATATGCAAAATATGTCATGTGAAGAAGAGCACCTGAGAAAGCACAGATGCAGAGTTTTTGTCCTATCAAGCTATGCAGATCTGCAATAAGGCACAAAGAACCACGTAGTACAAAGAAGCAATAATAGTGCTTAACTACAAAGCCAACTGGGAGCTTCCTGAGCTGTGAAGTTCCCTTTCAGTTCTCCCTGCAATGTTTTCCTCCCCACAATCCATTTTTTTTAGTAATCTATTTCAAAAAAAGATCCCTTACAAACTTTAAGAGCAGAAGTGTGGGTCATAACACTGCATAATTAATTCAAATCGGAACAATCAAGGTTTTACAGCCACTTTCGTGCTTCAACGTATCCTGTGTTTACTTTTAAAAATGAAACAGGAAGACACATTCACTTGCTTTCTTCCCACCTTCCTGCTAAGGTTGGTAGTGACAGAATAGAAGGCAATGGATAGTTACTACATTTAATTTTACATTTAGTGCTGCATCTTTCAAAATTTTCCCAAAGGAGACTATTCCAGTCGGTTTGGATAATTCACGTGAGCCAGTATCTAACTAAAGGAATGCAAACAAAGGTCATGAAAACAATAATGCAAAAGTCTGTACCAGACTCTCTCAATTAAAGTTTTCAGGCAGATAGAAGTAAAAAGTTACGGAATTTGCACTGCAAATATTAATCTCTCAGGTGAAAGTGCTGCAACTGAACTAAAGTAAACTCGCCCCATGCTGCTATATGATAAGGACAGCCAAATGACAATGCAAGGCTTGTCTGTCATATGACAGTTATTTTCAGCCAAGTAAAACTAGTTTAGTATTTCTAGTATAGTAACAACTTCTTGGTACATCATCCCAAACTGCTCCAGTTGAAAACCACTAGTCTTGTCTCAGATTTTCAGCTCCTAAGGAGAATGGATAGTTGTATCAGGGTGTAGCAGACAAAACTTTGTGCAATGAGGCATTATAAGGGAATGCTTGTCTTTCAAAGGTTGTTTATATAACACGAGCTTAATTTCAAAAACTGTGTGTTTTAGCAATTTTCTGCACTGAATTTTAATATTAGCTATTTAGTTGAGAGGCATCTGAATGACTTAAGAAGTCTCACTGTCTCCCATAAAACACCTCTCTAAAGACAGCCTTTTTTTTTTCATTTTTTTTTTGTTAGTACATTTAACATTTAAGCAAATAATGCTATTCTATGCAGAAAAGATGTCTTATCATTTGTAAGCCACAACTGGAGACTGAAAGTTAATTTAAATGATGGCTTTAAACAAAAAGAAAAATGACAGAATAATGCAGGTTGGAAGGAACTCATCCAATCCAACAACACTAAAAACAGGGCCAACTTTTAAGCTGTATCAAAACACTGAGAATTTATATGCTTGATGATTAGATATGTTAACAGGTCTGTTGGAACACTATAAAAGAAGTTAGATATGCAATTTTACATTATAAACAGCTCAAGTTCATACTTTGGTTCCCCACAAAGACACCTCAGCACCATTATTTGCCACCTCTTTCTAAGAAGGGCCTCTTTATGCAGCCCATTGTTCCATCTCAGTTTAAACCTGACCACAGCTTCCACCACCTCCCTTTTGCAGGCACTGGCACTTGTGTGGTCACACAGTAAACTCATGAGATTGATCCAGCTGAACCCCAAACTTGGCAGAAAACTTAGAATTACTTGGCCAAGTAAATTCTAATGCTGGCACAAGGGGGTATTGGGAAAGTGCAACTGGATGCAGAACACCCTTTTTGTCGGGACTGCACATTTACTTCATTTTGAAACTGCAGAATCAGTCCCTTCACTAACCCCCTGAATCTCTCTGCAACAAGAATACATGAATGCAGAGGAAAGCCTACAAACAAAATTTAAATTCTCAGGAATAAAGAACCATCAGTAGGAAAAGCTTTAAAATTCTCACTGCTCCTCTAACTTTTAACCATATCACAGGAAGGACAGAGAGGGAACAAAACCAAACCAAACAGAAAAGAAAAAAAGGGCCGCAGTTTTTAAGCTGCAAAGAAAAAAAGAACTCCACCAATCTAACAAAGACTGGTACACAAAGTTGGTAAAAGCTATTGGGAATAAAAAACTAGAAGTAGGTTGGGGATTGGGGTATTGGGATCAAATGAGTGTGCAAGAAGGCTGAGAAGTACCTCTTCTCCTCCCTCTCCCAGGCACGATATCAATGGGATTCAAGAGGAGATGGGACACAGCTTCTCAGCTGAGCCCTGACATTAAGATGGGGAATGTACAGGACTATATCAAGGAACAAAGGATCAAGTAGTATCTTGAAAAGCTGAGGTAAGTGGAACAGACTTAGCAAGGCCAGCTAGCTGGTTTAAAACATACCCCAAAGCCAGGAAAGGATGCAGGACTCTGGAACCTCACTTTTGTAATGCGAATTCCTTATAAAGGAAGTTAAATATGGACTAATTCTAGTCAAGGTAGAAGAAACCCACTATCAGTTACTTCACTAGCTGATGGGGCAAGTCTGTACAACCTCACTTTCCAGGCCTGACAATCCATTATTGGCAGCTAAGAAAAGTCACAAAACCTACACTAAAAACATAATAAAAGGAACTTCTGAGAAATCAAAACGCAGAGAAAGTTGCACGTGCCAGAAAAAAAAATTAAGTTGATTATTTTTAAAAAAATACACATACATCATTAATTATGCTATCATCTTTTCCTACTTCCCCCACCAGAACTTTAGTCTTGTTCAGTGAGAAGTCAAGGCCTCCTCAAAAAAGCTGTTAAGACTGTCTAAGAAACGCAAGTGTAGTCCAATTCTTTCTTGTTTTTTGTTACAAAACGAGAAAAGCATGTAGTGCACAGCAGATGGGACCAAAGAGGGGTCCTGGGTCAGTTCATGCCATCTTGGACAAATTACAAACTCTGTCAAACACATAAATCTGGCATCTGGCTTCTACCATTTCACACACGGTCACTTTCAGCAAATTCTTGATTTAATTCCTCCTTCTTATTTCTCATCCAACAGTTTCTTTCCAGATTCACAGAACTCTCTCCTCATTCAACTGAAACAAAACTTACCCAGAAATATCAAAGTGCCGCATGAATCAAAAGTTATACAAATGACAAAATGCCAGACCTCTCTAAATAGTTCAGTTTCATAATGTACTGAATTCAAACAGTTGTTTAAAATAAAAATGCTCTCCCCTCTTCTTATCAAAATCCTGTTTCCCCACTGTTCTTGTTCACATTTAATTCTATGTTGAACACTCCAGCTCTGTACATCCTTTATTTTCATTAGGTGTTCACAAACACCAGCCAAAGATAAGAATTTAACTTTCTTCTTTGAAGTGGTGCAGTATTTACCCTGAATATGCAAAAGCAGCTCTACTCATACTACATTTGAAATTCTGCTGACCTTTCAACCCTGCTACATAAACCTTGGAAGTTGGCCCCTGCCTGACCACAGAAAAGCTCCAAAGCTGCTGATGGGGTGTCCATTCTAAACTTCCTTAGGAAAGGGTAGTATTGGACTTTTATTGCCCAAGAATAAGGAAAAGCAAAGAGAAAGATAAGACACCGCAGCTCAAAGAAACTCTGTATCGAAACTAGTGATGTCTCCTACCAAATCTATTGTTTCTGTAATCCGCCCAGAAGAATTATATTCTTTTATTGACTTCCTTTTAACTACATATTGAAACATACTAAAGCAATGGCACAGGTTAATTCACAATCATTAACTGCTGCTTTCAAAATCTGATGTACTACTGTAAGGTTCTGATGAACCAGTTTCACACACTACAGAGGATATTTAAAAATTAACATTCTTTTAAAACTTGGTATTGTTTTAAAAACAGTTTCCACAAACCCACACCCCAGATTCAGTACAGGCATATGGTCAGCATAAAATTGTTGCTAAGCTCAAAAGAAGTTATGCTGAAGGCAATTTTAGCAACTAGAGAACTAGTGAATGATTTGATAAATGGGAGATAAATAATTTGGTTTATATTGAAGTTTAAGTCAAAGAATTTTATCTTACCAGAAACAAAATGCTGCCTCTTTTTTCATTTTAAAGAACAAGAACAGGACACCAAAGAATTGTTTTGAACACTTCAAATTTATAGAACAGGCTTACATTACATTAAACTACAATGAAAATATTTTCACAATAACCCTGATTTTTTTTTTCCCCCTCCATAAAAATTCGGTCTTTACAGACTAGATCTTTATGACTTCCACATTTTCAAATACAGTAAAACTGGGGCCAGGCCTTATATGCAAAATTCAGGTATGGAAAAAACACTAACAAACTAAAATGCAAAATTAAAAAGTACCAAAAAAAACCCAAAAAAACCAAAACAACAACAGAAACCTAAAAATACTTGTACACATCTTCCTCAGTTATTCAGAAAATCTGCACATTTAAAGAACACATTTGCAGTAGTCCCAAAACTCAGTAATAATTTTTATGTAACAATAGTTTGTACATACATATTTAGAATATGTACATACATATTTAGAAGGCCTGTGGCACCTACAAACAGTTCAAGAGGCATAATAATACTTTCAGTGTCATATTTTTCCTTAGTAGTTTGATATCATGTTCATAAGCATCAATTCAACATGTGGCTTTTGACCAGAAATATTCTGGAAATGGATCTTTATATATGAGTCACATAGTGGCTCTTACCACAGTACAACGTGAGAGAAGGTGTTATGGGACAGCCACCATCTCAGCACAGTTTTAACACACTCATTTTGAAAACTCTGAGAAATGGGGAGATATGATCCATTGTCCAGCATGCCTTTTTTTCCTCTGGTTCTCCATTCCCAGAGCCATCACTCACATGTCTCCTAACTATGGGATACTCTTAGGAAGTCACCCAGTTTACCTTAACTACAGTAAGTAACACTGAACCAAATTAAACTTCTTCCTTTAAAAACAAAACCTAACCACAAACACACACACCACCCACAATACACACATGTACGTATTCATACACTGTGAATCACCTAGAACAGAAGGCAGTGTAAAATGGAAAATAATCAGGCAGAAGGAAGACACAGACTTCGGTTGTTAAGCACTCACAAGTTATTATTCTGTTCTTACTCACACCTCCTCATACTTCCCAGATGCAGGCTGGCAGCCCAGAGCACACGTCTGCTCCCCATCAAAACTGATTAGATCCTGCTTGGCATTAAATAACTGTACCTGGGAGTAATTTTTCTTATAAATCACCCCTTGGCAAATTCAATCTAACAAGCTCAACAAATGGTTGGAGAAAGGATCAGAAGAATGAATCCCAATGCCTCAGTGTCTTCATATTTCAGTATGCTGTACAAAAACCCAACCCACAGTTCCTACAGCTACAGCAATAGCATTGTTAACCAAAGGTATAATTATAAGTTAAGAGGAACATCTTTTTGTTCTATGGCAAATAAAAACACACATTGTATTACAGAAGTCCACTTGTTTATCAGGTTTACTGAGTACATACTTAATGTCCATCAGCAGGGATTCTTTGGAGATTCCTGTCCTGAACTAAGATCCAGTTAGTAAGTTTGATTCTAAATCATTCAGAAATCTTCATATCAAATACACATAAGAGCACAATCACCTCAACCCTCTCTGCCAATGTCACTCAGTACAGGTGTGATCCCACAGTTAGAGCCAACTAACCATTTTTCTTCCACAAACACTGGCTCTGCCTTCCCAATGCCCATAAAAAACAGTTTTTGTTGCTCTAACCATAAAATTGGAGCATCTGTCAGGAAGCTCATGGAGCGGTTTGGTGAGAGGGAGGAAAGTATGTATCCATATTTTATTCTAACACAAGTCTAAATACAAATAATTTTACAGTTATAAATCCCAACTTCCTTCTTCACACATGCTTTCTGAAGTCTGCTTTTAGTCAGAATAGTTTCCCATCCCTTAAACACTCGCAGTTTGTTCAATATTCAACACAACACTCAACTAAGAAACATCCAACTACCACTGAAGTCATACTTTACTTGGCATCACCAAAACAAAAACACTCAACTAAACATGGGGTGATAATTATTGTATTGATTATATAGTTATATATCAGCATCAAGTAAAAAGGGTCCATGCTGACATCACCTCCTCCCTCGAGGGGCAGCGGTGGGACAGCAGTTCAGTGATAACCCACAATACTCACGGTCTGCAAGAATTTCATACAGCTTCCCAAAAGAAGGAAGACTCAGCAAATTTCTTAACAATAGGACTCTATATCAGTTAAGTTAAAAAGATGAGCAGACACCTATTTAGGTTTAGGCAGGCTTTTTCCTTTTTCTTAGGTGGAAGAAGAAAAAAAACAAGCGGGGGAAAAAACTAAAAACACTCCAGTCTAGAGCAGAAACTTAAGCAAATCTGTAGGGCCCAAAATGCCACAGCAGACTTGCAATGAATGTTTTAATATGGCAGTACTTTTACTACAATCATGTACACTATTTCAGTTCCTGTATAATACATGCTTAGGGATATGAAGAAAATTGTCTAAATCTGTTTTCAGAATCAATTTTTTAAAAATACTAAGATTTGTTCCTATTTTGGTCGCCTGCTGATTGCTGACAGACTGCACACAGATACAGCTCCTGGTACCAGGCCAAATTTACATTTAATCTGCAGAAAACAAATTCAGCACAGCTTTTTATCTGCATGTTAAAGAAAACAGGAGTCAAAGTTTCACTAACCCGAAAACATGTCAAACATGATATGTTGGCACGTGATAAAAGTCACATTAAGCAACCAAAACCCCTCAAATGGCAAAATTAGCTTAACTTTTTTGGTTGTTCTGAGAAAGAACAAAGTAAATTTGCTATATCACTTAGATTATGAAATTTCGTTACTGTCTTAAAAAGCAACATGATACCTGGCCTTTAAAAATTTAAAGCCCTGGTTTCCTATCTTCAACTGTGTAAGCAGCAGTACTTAAACTGCCACTGTTCTTATATGTTTGCATCTAAATTACATACATTTCAGTATAAAATGCATCTAGTGTGTTAAAATGCTGCTAAGAAAAGGAGAAATGTCTTCAGGTAAAGATTTTTTCATGTCTTAAATTCAGAGACCACTCTGACCTCCAATTTTTTCTTGTTTTAAGTTCAGCTGCCTAGTTTTAAATTATTTAGAAAAGTACCCACCTCTGCTCCCTCCCACCCCATATAATCCATGACATCTTCCAAACATACAGCAGAGTTTTAACTACGTTAGCAAGTCTATGAGTACAGATCTTATTTTTTAAGACAGTAATTGCAATATCTTTTTGCATGTACATTTTTTTTAGATAATTCAGTGTTGACATTTTAAAATACATAACTTGTACTCGTGTTGAATTAATTCATTTTACATGCAGAGTACAGAATATTCCTACTGTATAACCACCTGGTTATGGAAGAAATAGATCTAATTTCGGAAACTAATAATTAACATTACAAACTCTAGTGTGATAGCACAACAGTATCACTTTCAACTGAGCATATTGCCAGCAGAAAAAAAAAAAAATTCTCCTGAAATCATCACTCTCTTAAAAATAAATAACTCAATGCAGTATTACTGAGTACTTAACATGAACCACTAAAGCAGCAGCCAATCCCAAGGTAGGTGTGGTGGGGAGGAAATCACACATGAAGCTAAAGCTCTTTTCCAATCAAGGACTCAGAAAGATATCACATGTCAAATAAATGTTTGAGATGTCACAAACTTTTATTGAAAAATGGTTTGCTACATCTCAGTTTCTGTCTCAGAAGAGTAAAATAAGTTTCCAATATTTAAAACACAGCACTGTCCTACTCAAGTAATTTAAAGTTTATTTCCCTGACCAGAAACCAAGGGAACGTACTTCAGTGTGGAGTTTGCATTAAGATGGATAAAGTAGATACCTATTAAACAGATGTAATGCTCCATATACCATCCATTAGCTCTTACTGGAAATATGAAATCCATGAATCTCCAAGACAACACACTATTGCAGAAGGAAGAAAACCAGCAGTTTTTCAAGACATATTACAGCAAAAAGCAGCAAAAAGAATCATATAAACCTTAATGGCTCTGACAGCAGACATTGAAGACTACTTTTGATTTAAGTGGGCCTTCAGTTTTCAGAACTCTTCCTTTTCCAGATTGCATTTAATCTGGAAGCTACATTTATTTGGAAGCGTGATACTTCCAGAATATAGCATATGTGTCAGCAGAAAGAAAAGAACCATGATCTTTAAAATTTAAAAAGATGAATAAAGAGGAAGGAAAAAATAACAAAAAACACCCTATACCCAAAACCAACAAACAATGATTTACAATATCTCTGCACCTGGTGTGTGAGAAGTTCACACTTTTGGGGAAACCCTGCATATTGATCAGCTGCTTCCTCATAATGCCACAGTGTATGCAGGCGCTTGCAGCCAGCACTCATTCCTCTCTATCATTTTTTTTTGCCTCTGCCTTCAGTCAAGAGGCCCCTTTCTCAATGTTTAGTTATTTGGACAACTCAACAGAGGAATTAATTGCAATTTTATCAAAGGTAACAAATTGCACCTTAAAATAAAACTTATGCACAGCACTAAGCTTGAATGTTTATGGCTTAGTTACCAGCAGATAGTTACTATATACAGCCCTCCACAACAAATCTAGCTACAGCTAATTCATTTTAAATGCATCAAGTCAGAACACTTCCACGATATTGCTGTGTGATTACAGGGAAGGAAACCAAAGACAACACAGAGCTAACATAAGAGCTTTTAACTAGATTGTTTGAGACGCACATCTCCAAGTGGTAAAACAGTTTAGTCTCTCTTGCACACTATCCTCATTTTTATCATGATCTTCCAATAAAACTTTGGTGAAAGATATGACAAGCAGGAGTAAAACACTCCCATATGACACCTACCCACTATATTCTATTCCATAACTTCCTCAGTAGAGGTAGGACAGGTCACATCAGGTATTGCAATATGATAGCATGAAAACAGCTACCTGGATTTTTATCATCTCAACAGTGCCCGATGCACAGTCACTGCGAAGAACAGTCCCTGGCAGAGAGGTGGATGGTTACAGCTGAGGAGCAGAAAGTACTCAACGAAGCATAGAAAGAATTGACAGAAACCCTCACGGTTTCGCTAAGGAAGCTATAAGAGCAGCAAGCTCCACACAGCACATCCCAGGGTCAGTGCAGGGCATACGGAGGCCTGGATGCTCATAGGCACTGGTGGGTGGCTGTCAGCCCTACCCAAAACACTGTTAATCCTCCAAAAGAAGAATCACAAAAAAAAGGAGTTCAACTTTGAAGACCGATTTCAACTAAAAAAAAAAATAAAAAACTGTAGTTCTGAAGACTTATTATAAATCCTGAAACTTTCAGAGGAAGATTCAGAGAAAGCCTTTTAAAAACCCCACCACATCAATGCACAAATAAAGCCATCGCAGTCCCTGCACCTCAGTCCTCGTGTCACAGCCCTGAAACCTTTCAGAAACACCACCTCATTTCTATGTCACTCCCCATTAGGTAACGCTTTACTGAAAGCCCTGACAGCGTTAAGAACCCAGTTCTGCCTCTCATCTCAACTTTGCAAGAAACGGCCCGAGCCGCGACATCCGAGCGCTGTACAGAGACCTCGCCACAGCCAAGCCGTGCGCGTCACTTGGCACTTGAGGGGAGAGAAACGCAAACCCTGCGGTAAAGTTTATTTCTGCGAGGGAAACCCCGGCCGTGGCAGGCTCGGGCTGTCACCGCCCGGCAGCGCCGCGGGGGTGACGGAGCGGGGACAGGGACAGGCCACCCCGGCGGAGGGAAGGAGGGAGGGAAGGGACACTGCCCGCCCGCTCCCGCCGCTGGACGCCGAGTCTCGGGAGAGGCTGGCGAACCGGGGCGAGCAGCCGTGGGGCGCGGGAGATGCCATGTCCTCACCCCCTCGCTCCCTCCCTCCCCGCCAGGCCGGCTCTGGGGCTCCGGCCTCCGGCCTGTGGCGCAGCCCGGGGAGGGGGCACCGCCGCGGGGAGGGAGCAGGGCCCAGCCCGGCGGGTGCTCCCGGCAGCGCCGAGGGGTGTTGGCCACTCACCCACGCAGGCAGATCCGCGGAGGAGACGCTGAGCCGCACCGCCTCCTCCTCGTCCTCCAGGAAGGCGAGCGCCCGGCCCAAGCGGGAGCTCTTGCCACCGCGGTGCCTGCGGATCCAGAAGAGCCCGCACAGGGCGATGAGCACCCAGCTGAAGCTCAGCCCCAGGTAGCCCAGCATGTACACGGGGAAGATCAGCACGAAGCTCCTCGCGAACTGCGACACCAAGCCCGTCACGTCCACGCTCAGCAGCGGCGGCGGCTCCTGCACGGGGTCCGCAGCAGCCGCTTTCTCCGCGGGGGGATCCGCGGCGGACCCCGCGCCGGGGGGCTGCTTAGCGGCGGCCCCGCTCATGCTCCCGCAGCGGCGGCTCCTACTGCTGGTGCCGCTCCTCCCGCCGCTCCTCCTCCTCCTCCCGGGGCGCTGGCTGCCAGCGGGCAGGGGGCAGGGCGGCGGCGGCGCCTTCTCGCATCCCGCGCCCGGCCCCGCTCACCGCGCTCCGGCACCGCCCGCCGCCGCTTCCGGGCTCTGCCGGCCCGGCCCCGACCGCCGCCGCCGCCGCCGTCGGGAGGAGGCGGCCCGGCCCCGGCCGCCGCTATTGGCGCCGCACGAACGCCTCTGCCCCGCCGCCTCCCCCGCCCCGGGCGGCTGCGGCTCCCTCCCGGCCCGCTCATCCCTCCCTCCAGGCCTGCCCTGGGAAGCGCGGGTTCGCGGGACACCGGTCAGGCTCAGACCCCTCCGCCCAGGGGCTGCGCGGCCTCCGGGAATGCGAAGAGGGGGGCGCGAGGAAACGGGCTCCTGCTGGGTGGCGGGAGCAGGAGCAGCGAGCCAAGGAGTGTGTATGTGTGTATGTGTGTGTGTGTGTGTGTGTGTGTGTGTGTGTGTGTGTGTGTGTGT
>NW_020884897.1:5911332-5974112 GCF_003945725.1 Corapipo altera | reverse complement strand
AGAATAGAATAGAATAGAATAGAATAGAATAGAATAGAATAGAATAGAATAGAATAGAATAGAATAAAATAGAATAGAATAGAATAGAATAGTTCACTTGGAAGGTACCTACAATGATCATCTAGGCAAACTGCAATATGCCAGTTTTTCCAGCAGACCTGGAAAATGAAGGCATTTGGTAGATGACACATCAGTCATCAAACCTTACATGCCACAAAAGAAACAGCATTGCTTTCCTTTAATAACAATTCTTTTTCATCATGATGAGTAATTTTAGGCTTCAGCAACTTGCATCCTCACTTTCAACATACCTAGTAATGTCCAATTTCACTTTCAAAAAGCAGGACAATATGATGGACCTCCACATAAAAGGTAATTGAAAAGGAAATCTCCAGTTGCATTTGAATCATCACCATTTCAAAAAAGGAAATCCTTGCAGGGAGGAACACGGCAGTGGTTCAAGTTCTCACACTGCACAGGAGCCTCCAGAACAGCAACCTCCAGGCTTTGGACTGCTCTGTTTTATTGACAGTATTTAATTAATAAAGCCTTATCACCTCTAATGAAAAGTGTTAATAAGGAGTAGGAAGGGAAAGAGGAAAAACTTTGAGAAAATGGTATCATTCAGGTGTTACTGAGTGGGAAAGAGAACATTTGTGTGGCACATGAAGTCAAGGGGGGGGGGTAACACAACAGTAAAACTGTTACTCCTATATTCAGATGTCTACAATGCTACCAAATCCCAAATCTGTAAATCCCAAAATAGAAAGAATCATGGATCTGCCAAATTTTCTTTGCCAACATTGGGAATGACATCAGTGTGACTCACAGCACACAAGCCGAAGAGGCAGCAAGACAGCTCAGGAGAAAAGGGGGAAAGAGCAGCCATTCAGCAACTATCCTGCTCGCCATCATAGAATCATTTACACATTTATGTTCCTGTGCTTTCATTTTCAAATGAAGAGGATATGCTATATATAGCTCAAATCTTTTCTTGTGACACATTTAAAGTCTTGGTGGCAAGCTGTATGGAAAAGCAGTGCAATTAGGAGTTAAAAATCTAATTGCAAAGGGTCTGTGAAAATACACAATCCTGAAATTGCATGTTATGTATAAATACATCTGGTTTAGAAAACCCAGTTGGCTCAAGTTAACCTTGTGAACTGATCCTATACAGAATTCATCTTGCTGCTTAATCCCAAGCTTCAAAACTATCTTGAAAACATAACAGTTCATTTTCAAGAGACTGTGTTTCCATACTATACAGAAGCAGTAACCAAAGCTATCTCACAAAAAAGGTTCTCCTGATGCACATACATTGACATGATTCAACTTCTCTTATACTATTTTTACCCTAATAATAATAATAGTGTAATTGCACCGCTGGTAACCCCCTTATGAAGCATGTTTTTCCTTTTAGTCTTCTGTTGTGCCATTTAGACTCCCTGGAGTCAATACAAAAACCCTACAATTAATTGCACAGGAAAAAGTTGCAACATAAACACTGGTTATCCTTTAGGAGAAAGCAGCAGCAGTGTTAAATTAAAAAAATAAGATCCAGTGACCACGGCTAATGCACCTATTACAATGCACACACCAACTAAAACTGTGTACATTGCAACAGTTGAGCTATATGAAGTCCAGCACCTACTCGAACCAAGTAGGAGAATGCTACCTTAAACATCCTTCTGTATCACAGCTGTTAATAACCTCAGATGTAGCCTTCATTAATAAACTGACTAGCTAGAAGACATTACAAAGTATAATCAAATTTGCAAAGATAATGGATACATTTCAAATACTGTGTATTTCTTTTTCCCATCTTTCTACAGAAAGGTAAATGCAAGCACTACACAAACCAAGAGACTCAGTTAACCCTGAAAAAATCACACTTGGGGGGCTGTGGGTGGGAGGATGATGAGAGGTCGGAAGAAGAGAGTTATCTTTCCTCTCCCAGACTTTCATCAGTTTTTCCATCCCAAGTCAAAACCAAAAACTAGGACAGTTATATTTGTTTATGATCAGATAACCATAAACTAAGACTCTTTTGGTATAACAGATATTCCATCAAATAAGAAGTTTCTTTGTTTTGCCAAGATCATGAATAGATTTTCAACTTCTTCACACCCTTACCACCAAAATACCCTTCTTCATACAAGCCTGTGTATTTTTAATAGGAAACAAAATCATCTGCTTGAAAACAAGCTGCAGTAGGACCCAGATGAACTACCTTCCTGTTGCCACTGATGCTGAACCCCACCCGGTATCTGGTTATTAAAGCAGGTTCTGAGTGTGACACTAAAAGATCTCATCACTTTCCATGCAGCAATTTCCTTCTTAAATCTGTTAAGACCACTATAAAAAGTGACAAAATAACTGTTAAAAGCATGGGGAAAGGGAATGCATATTCTCTGCAAAACATATCCCAGAGAAGAGAAAGTAAGTCTCCTTTTCAGATGAATCTGCTCTTAAATGCCATTTCCTAATCTCCTGTTCTCATGTTATTAAATTGTTCTGGAGTCAGAACAGAAATAGCTAAGAGTACATATCTCAATTTTTTAACCTTTGAGATATTTTGTAACTGCATTAATTTCTCACTCCACCTCTTCACATCTCAAAGTGACTGTAGAAAAATGAAGAGAGAAACAATACACAGGAAATCGGGAACATTTTAATTCCCTATTGTTCAAATGAAGCTTGAATCCTTAAGATACCAAGTTTCTAAAACTGTACAACTCTCCAGGCTATGTGCTGGTTTTTCCTTATTCCTAGATACTGTTGTCTACTGAGATACTTCATTTGAATGCTGAAGAGTAGTTAAAAGGCAAAAACCCAAAAAATATTAATGCACTCTCAGAGGGACAGGAAGTCAATGCAAAAATTGGAGCTGCTCAGTTGCCTGGAATATCACTTTCCTTAAGAACTACTTACAGGACTTTACAGGAATTTCACCTAATCATTTACAGGAACAAATGAACTGTTACACAGGATGAAGCCAAAGATCCATCTGATTGAGAACATTTTCTCTAGCAGTTTCATATTTTATTTAACTTTCTGAACTATCTCCTCTCTTGTAAACACAGAGAACTCATGGGGATTCACAGAAATTATCATTTAGCAGGTTAAAAAAAAATCAAACTGAAACAAAAGGAAGGCCCTTTCCACACAAACAAAATCATTAAATTGTGAAACTCTGTGCTCCAGAGGCCAAGAGTATAAATGGTCATATGGAAAAAATTGAGGTGAAATAAGTTCATTGCTGCCTATTGAACAAGATGATCAAGCTAAACAGCACAGATCAGAAAGCCTCTGGCTGGCCAACTGCGGGTTCCGGGGATTCACCAGGGAAAGCTCTGCCCTGTGTTTACCCCTTCCTAACACTGTCTGTGCTGGCCAGGAACATGCTGGGCTTGTCGGATCCAATATAGCTCTTCCTATGACTGAAAACAGCAACAAGGAGTCTCTGGCTCAAAGGACTGAAAACTTATTTCATTTTATTCACTCCTGGGCCATGATTTTTCCCCACACATTCTTAATATTCATCATTAGCCTGTGTGGTGATGTGTGAGCAACAAAGGGGTTAAAAAGGACTACCTGGTCTTCCACAAGGCTCTGCATTCAACACATTTCTTTAAGTAAAAAACCAGTTAATGGATATAGATAAAAAAATATTTCTGTGGGTGGAGCATCTTCCTAATTTTGGGCAGTGCAAGGCAATTCACATCCTGAAACACAGGAAAGAATTTTCCCTACACCTACTTAAGTTGACTTTACCCAACTTGTATAAACACCTCCCAAAGTAATGGGTAATAAGTAAAATACTTTTAGGGGCTTCCATACAAATAGGTCGTACCAAGCTAAGCTGCCAAGTGACTTTATTAATATCCTTGCAACCATTTTGCTCAGACAAGATCTAAGTGAATGCTACAGTCACATGTACCAGTGTCTAGAACCCCTCCCATCAGCTCTTCGTATCAGTTCACTGCATCATAAAAGCGTTGGGTCAGCAAGGACTTCTGGGGACCATCTGTCCAAACCTGTACTAAAAACAGGGTCACTTAGAGCACATTGCTCAGGGCCATGACCAGTTGGGTTTTGAATAGCCCTAAGGATGGAGACTTCTCTGCTTTGTTTATTGTGCTTCAGCAGAATTTCCTGTATTTCATTTATACCATGGCCTCTTATTCTGTCACTGGATACTCTGAGAAGAGCCTGGCTCCAGATTTTTACTCCCCTATCAGGTATTTATACATGATGTTAAGATCCCCGAGCTCCAGCTCTCTCAGCCCTTCCTTATATCCTCCAAATTACTTAATTGTCATCATGGTCCTTCATGCATGCTTATTCATGTCCTTTCTGTACTGGGGAGCCCAGTCCTGGAGCCAGCACTCCACAGTCCCTCGACCTGTTTGCAACACTCTTCCTCACACAGCCCAGGATGCTGGGAGGACAGTACAGCCCCACTGTCCTCATTTCACAGACAGAAGTCAAAATTGAGAAAACCCAAAAAAAGAATGTAAAAATACAGCTTCATCTCCTGATCCTGGACTGAAAAGGCAGTGGTCTTAGGTGCCTGTCTCAACATGTGATCACCGCAGCTTTTATGGCCACCTCATCCACCAGTAAGTACTGCTGAGGCTGAGCAGCTGCAAAGCAGTGCAGCTGGAAAGGAGGAAGGGAGCAGCAAACTCTTTCTCAGGCAGAAAGCTTATAGCAGGTCTCATAAGATATTTAAAACTCCAGATGACCTATTAAGGTAAAAAATCAAACACCAGCAACAACTTTTTAACATCCCCAGAAGACAGGCTACTCAACACAGAAAGACGAAATTACTGCCTTGTGATATTTTACTCCTCCCATAAACTATTTATAATGTAGCCCTACATTACCACACAATATCAAAACACACCAGCCCTTTCACAAAAGCAATTAAATAAATAAAATATAAACCAAGTCAGTACCTTCCAGGCACTCACACCAGAAGACCCAGATTCTCCATCATGGTCCTTTATCCAAGCACACTCACAGAGCCACGAGCACAGCCCCCTTTCTTGCTTAAGGAGACCCTCTCTTAGAGCATCTATCTGTCTCTTGCATGGACACTTAAGTCCCATTTCTGTCCCAGTGCTTCCCTGCACTTTTTCTGTTGCACTAATTCTAATGATTAATGGCAATTGGTAGTGAAATATCAATGCTGTCAAACAGATCTATTACTCTTTCTTGAAGCTGGACTGGGAAATATGTTTTCCAGCTGTTTCAACGTAGATAGTTTTTAAAACCAAGTTCCCCTAACCAGCTGGCTCATCAGTCAAACACACCCATTCTGCAGCAAAGAGCAGCCCTGAATCTCAGAGGTAAAAAACGTGGCTGAAAGAAGGTAGGTGGCAAAAAAAGCTAATCCAAACTCTTAATTACAACCCTCCTCTTCCCCAGCCTCAGTCCAGTATCTGTAATTTGTCAGTAGTATAAGACTATTTGAAAGCTCAAAACTGGAGTCTTCCTAAGACTATTTAAACATATTTATTTCTTTTCATTTGTGAGCAGAAACACTTTAGCAACATAGTTGGAATGAACAAAAAACGGTAAGTTGGAAGAAAAAATATTAGTGTGCACTGAGGTACAAAATGCCCTGACAAAACCAGGAATATTCCAGAAATAAGTTTGATAATACAATTATTTTTAAAATGTCATTTACATACAGAAAGATCAATAAAATTATGACCCTCAGAGCAAGTGTACCCTTTGGTTTTAAAACAGAAGGAACTAAGGACCAGGCTCACAAACACAGAGCATAAACAAACTTGGAGGAAAAACTCTAAAATTTTTAATCTGTGCTCCCTCTCCCAAATTATGCTCCATAAAAACATAAATTCATATTGAAAATAGAAAAATAAATAGAGGAAAAGGATGGTGCAAAAGTTAAAGAGGAATATTCCCATAAATTAGCACACTGACAAACCTATGTAGATAAGATGAAGTAAAATGACAGTGTGGTGGAGGCTCCAGTGCACTCCCCTGTACCATTAGACAGCCTCCACTGTAAATTGTCATGTGGTGTTAAAAACTGTCATTGCTTCTGAGCAATGAGTTACACTAGCATAAGCTTTTTTATTCACAAATAATCTTCCACTGGGAAACTTCCAATCTATACAATTCTTTTTCTTTTTTCTTAGCAGGATATTGACCCATAAATTGAACAAACTAAATTAGAAAGGTATTTTTTGCTACAAACCCACATTACTGCATCCCATTCAAGGCAGCTCTCCAGGGCATTCCCAGTTCTCTGTCCTTCCTGGAAGGCAGGACAAGCTTCTGCCTGTGTGGGAAGGAGTGGGTGCTTGGCTTTGCTGCTCCCCTGCTGTCAGAATAGCTCTCCCATGCAAAGAGCTCGTCATTTAGTGACTGATAGCAAAAAGGAAGTGAAATGTCACATTCCTGTAAGAACTTGGGGACAAGTGACCTTACTTAGAAAACTGGCATAAGCACAGCTACTGACCTGTAAAGACAACAAGGTCAGAAAAAATACAAACCCCTTTGCCTACAGGCAGACTTTCAATAATGTCATTCATGCCCCTTGGCATTTCCAGGAATGACCCCATGGGTAAAGCTGAGGTGAGAAGGATACAGAAGTGGGTGATTTATTCTCAGATAACCTTGACCCTCTCCTTCAGAGTAAATGAAGACTCAATCATGCAATGCAGTGCCAGATTTGGATGAGACACAGGAAGGGCACTAGCCAAATACATTTATTCCCTTACAAAGAATTTTAAGGCATTATTTTTAATAACCACAAATTTTTAAATAGTGCTCCTCAGCACCTGGAATGTGAATAGAAGGTATGGAAGCAGCTGAGATAACAAGTTGACAAGTAATCTGACTGGGACAGTATTCAAAGCACCTAAAATTGGTCTCACTGATTTTATATTTTTGGCAGGAGAAACTTGATTAAGAAAACCATTTTTCAGTAGCTACTGCTTTTAATAAATAGCCTACTACTTGTAGCCTACAGAAACTGGTAGTGACTAAGAGTGGGTGAAGCAGAAGAGAGCAGATGACTTGCTAGGGAGTTATTATTAGATACCTGATGTCAGAGCAATGACGGTTACCTCTGTGAAAACACTGCTCCCAAACACGACAAGGTTCATCTCTCAAGGAGGGACAAGAGCAGATGAAGACATCAGCAGACCCCCCTTGCTGTCCCCTGGGGAATATTAAATCACTCTTGCCATTTTAAAACAATATTCAAATAATACATGACATTGTGCCCCTCAACAGTACCTTCAAAACCATGAAGGTAGGATGGTCTGGCCACAAACACTGTGGCCACCTCCTCTGACATGGCCACAAGTGATCCAAAACACTCTTGCAGGGCAGCCTGGATATATCCCACTCTTTGCAAAAAACCTTCATCTTTGACAAGAGAGTGGATGCATCTTCTCCACATTTGACACCATCTGCTGACACTTCCCAAACCAGAAAGAAAAAAAAGGCACCTAACTAGACAGAGGAAGATAATTTCTGTTATAAGGAAAGCTTTATCTTCTCAGACATTTGAAAAGCTTACTGGAAATCTAAGAGCAGCAGGATGGATAGCTTGTTAGACAACCATTATGTTGATAGAGAACATCTGAATTTTGAGAACAGCACATGAAGCTCAAACTCCAGTAGTCAATTAGAAATGAGAAACCTTCTGAAAATGAAACCCAGACACAGAGCATGGATAAAAGTAAATCTTGGCAATCTACCTCTGTATTGAATCCTTACTTTCCCTGATACATTCAGAGAACCGAAGGCAATAATACCCCAGGTTTTAGTCAGATGGCTGCCTCCCAAGCACCATCCTGGTCTGTGCACTCAGCCACCCACCAGGCACAGCCCTCAGTGCCCACAGTCCCCAGAGCCACTCGGCTGTGACTGCTGACAGCTTCGCTCTTCCTATTGCTTCTTCAGCTTCCCTGCACTCCCCTCCTCCCCAAATCATGAACAGGGTCCTTCTGTCAGCACATACTGAATTAAGCAGTCAGTTTGGTTTCTCATCTTCCCCACACAATCACGCATTTGTCTTCAGCTGGAGACATGGGGTGAAGTCAAAGTCAGGAGACTGATCTCCACGGTCAAGTAATCAAGATAATTTTAGCTCATAAACTGATGTTCAGCTCTACTCTGGCCAGCTTAAGAAAATTTTTAAGCTTTTGCATCAGACAGAAGGCCAGGCAATGACAGTGTCCTCATTTCTGCACTGGAAAGTCACTCCCACCAAAGTTGCTGGGGCTGGTTGTGGTAACACAGAGATGCCAGTGATCGACTAGCATGTTGTCTCCATCAGATAGATTTTTAACTGTCTCTGGGCACTTTCAGCTGAGTTAGGTCCCTGCCTTACTTTAACAAGTTATTCAGTACTTACAATAGCTTAAATTCTACTAATCTGCTGGAGTCATTTTTGGCAAGTAGCAAAAACAGTGAATCATCCCACATTATCCCAGAGAGACTTCAGAAATAAATCCTCCTATCCGAGGAGAACTTGCTGAAGGCTTTTTATATGAAGGAAACTATTTTGGTCCTGTAAATAAGTAACAGTGATTCAGTCCAATAAATGAGCCATTTGCTTTTTCATGCTGATCTTTACTAGAGAATGATAGGGCTGGTATACTGCTGTACACCTCCACATTTCATTCATTTCCCTCCAGCAACCTACCAAAAGAGGGAGAAAAACTGATATAAACTCTCCTTCTACATGTTTTCAATCCAGTCCTATGTATCCTTATTTTTATTTTAAAAGCCTCCCAAAGCAGAGGTGACTCAGCAGTCATTACCTCAGACATCAACATAAAATTAGAGATGTTAAAACAATTATGTCAATTAAATTAGGAAGACATCTTTAGCGATTCTGATTATAACCAGATATTAAATTTCAGACTAATCTGAATTGCAATCATAGCCCATATTTACATCTTAGACGAATGCCAGATAGAAATGTCAATTAATTTGTATATATTGTTTCAAAGACCAATTATGATCATCAGGCATAGTGCTCAACAGTAGCTGTACAAGTGGCAAACAATCTGATTTCTTTTCAAAAAATGAGTTTGCCAATTTCCCTCTTTCTGATGCATTTTGAGAATTGTTTGCTTATTATTTTGAAGGTGGAAAACAGGAAAATATACCTATTTCAATAAAAGGCCTTGGTTTTCTTAAAAATGCTAAATAAGCTCTCAAATCCAGTAAGCCTATAATGTGCATTGCTGATGGCATATTAACTTTAATAATTAATCTTTGTTAGCAAAGTAAGCTGCATGAATTTTGCTGAAGTATAAAAGTCATTAAACAATGAACATCTGTCAAAAAACAGTGCAATACATCATGTACAAAATCTCCCATCCGTTCAGCCAACAGTGAAGATCCTCTCCCTCTCTCTAAGACAGGATTTCTGAGCAATGAATGGAGCTTTCTCCTCATCATAATCCTTTCCTAATTTAGTGTCAGGATTTTATTATGCAATTCTTCCATTCTGGAACTGAAATAATTTCAAGTCTCTCTTCACAAAAATGAAACACTAATAACTCAGTCTAATTGACATGTGAGTTTTGTAAACATTGAATTGCTTTTCTTTCCAGAAGACAATAACAACAAACACTTTCTCTTTGCCATCTAATGTCCTTATATACTTACAGCAGTAAAGAGTATCTATAAAATTGCAGCTGACATACGAATACCACATTGGAAGACCTGACACTCACTCAGAGTTTGTGGAGAACTTAACAGTCTGTCAAGCCATTTAGCAGCAAATTGGATATCTTATTGTGCTAAATAGGATTGAAACAGGACCTGTATTGTTGTACAGAATTAGGAGTGACAATGCAGATTACTCAATTTTAAAGGAAGAGAAAGAAATAACTGAACCTGAAACATAAAAATGGGGTTACGGTCTCTCACTTAAAAACCCTCCATAAGCGCAGAAGGATTTTTTTCCTTCTAAAAACACCTCTTTGTATATACAGGTAGATCTTCTTTACACATACACTGGTGAGGACAAAATTATGTCTGTGATATTTTTGTTAAGAAATTCACTGTTGGAGAATAATTGGGTGAAAATATTCTCTCTCTGGTCATAACTTGCTGACACAAAAGTTCACTCCTACAAACCCAGAATATGCCACTGATCTCTCCAGTGTGCATGTCTCAGTCAGTGCATTTAAACACGGGGCCACAGTTCTGCACTAAATGGGAGGATGGGGAACAACCAAACTTCCACAAACACACCCCAAACCACCACCACCAGCAACACCATGGAAGTTTCCAAAGTTTCCACCCATTGAATGACTGTAAGTAAAGCAAAAAAACCCGCCCTAAATTACCACTAGTTCTAAATTTGCCAACTTCAACCCTATTTATGTCCCTAGCATTTTATAGATAACCACTGCTAGGAGTGCCTTACTAACTGGCCAGGCAGGTGAGCAGAGTAAGCAAGGCCCTGCAAACAAACTGCACTGTGCAAACCTACTTCTCGTGGCTCTTTACAAAAGCTCAATTGCATAGTTTAAAGTGCATAATTACACACAAACATAACTTTGGACAGTAAAAATACTAGTTTGTTACGTGCTGCTTTAAAGGAAAAGAAAACTATTTTGACAACAGGACATGAGAGCGGTATTTTTAGAAATCACATACGGTACAGCATTTCAGCCAAAGAAAGAAAGCAGCAAAATATTTCTAAGCTGAAATATCGGTGTATTTGTACTCCATAATCCTGACTCATTAAAATCTCAAATTGCTCAACTTCAATCTTCCACACAGTTAAACAATGCTTTTTTTGCTTTATGCATTTTCTTATCTGCAATAAAAATGCTTCATTCCATGTTCTTCCTGTATGAGCCCTAAATAACTTCTTCATTAAATGCAATTTTCTGCTATCAAAATTTACACTGCAGTATCCTTCTGCTCAGCTTTCTTCTTTTTTAATATATATCTATATAGAATAGAATATCAGATCAGAACAGTCAGTTATTTGGTTCAATATCCTATCCCTGACACGAGGGACTTATAAATGCTGTAGTGAAGCTCCAGGAACCCACTACACAATAATCTGCTCTAGGAGAAATTTCTCCATACTACTCATTTATTTTCAACTAGTCTCAGCTACCGGGCTTCAGAGTTTATATCCATAATCTCCACCACTTACTCTACTTGCTGTAATTGAAGCCTCTTTTTGCTTACTTCACCTGAGTGTTACTATGTTCAGTACAGAAGTTTTCTTGAAGTAACTTCACAGAACACACAGATTAATTTTATATTATGTGTGCATTTTGCTTCTTTTCTGTTGAGTTTATACACACCTCGGTGATCCCTGTGTGATGCTCCCTGTGATCATAACTGTGATCAGCCTCCAGGAGCCTGCTCTCAGGACTTGGGTGCTCGGACAGATCTAAGGGATGCCTTTGAACAAAGGTCTGGCAGGACCCAAGACTGTATGCAAGCAGATGGCACATTTGCCACCAGGCTTAACCAAGGCTGAACTATGTATTGCTAATGAGGTCTTGTCACAGATGAACTGCAAAACCGCCCATCAGCCCTTGGCTGGATTAGCTGACCTACCCACATTTCTCAGATGCACAGAACACAACTGCTGCTTGTGACATTTCAAACACAATAGTAAGAAATTCAATGACTCCCAGCTCTTGGCCCTTTCCAAAATCATTTTAAACATTTAACTGCCCAACCATGTATAAAATGGCCTTGAGGCTGCAAAACAATTGATGACATGTAAGTCAATATGACTGAAAAATAATGAACATGATCCTTTAATGGCACAGGGCTTTCTGAATAAGATACAACACCCTTCATATCCTGCGGAAAGAATACTTCTGGTTTGGAAGCGTCCAAAACACATTTCCTAACTTGCATCCAGTATAAGCAGCACACTAAAAAAGATTTTCGCACACAAACTGTGAAAGTCAGATATGCTGGAGTTTCTTTGCATTAAACAAAACAAGGTGATAGCAAAAATTCCTAGATACTGTCACTCTGCTTGCTTGTGAACTGTCTTTAAAAGTAAGTGAAAACAAATTAGGATACTACCAAAAACTATAATACTGTAATTTACAAACTATTAAAAATGTCAACCCATGATCATGCTGTGGCCTTGGATACAAAAGATAAAATGAAAGGCCTTCACATAAGAGAAGAATTCAGATTTTAAGTAAATTTCACCTCACCACTGAAGGCATGCAAATGAATATAATTAACCAGGTCTCATTAGCAAGGCCCGCTTTAATTTTTAGTCTTGCTTTCAGTTTTTCTCGGAATCTGTTGAAGATAAATATCAAAAAAGGAGGTCAAATGGAAAGACTTCTGTCTTATATCCACAACCAATTTTTCAGTAAAATTAAAATGGGACAGAAGCAACATAGTTGATGGTAGTTATTCCAAGACAGTCCAAGACTCAGCCTAAAGCCATATTCTAACCCCAGATCCTCCCCGTACAATATAATCCACCATCAGTTGATTTTGCAACATAGAACAGAGTACAATTCCTCTTCAATAAAATGCCTAGATGTTCTCATTTCAGCTTCCACTTTTTCTATTAGGACCATTAACCAACATAAGTGGAGAAAAAAAATTCTCAAGTGTTTTAAAATTCAACATTTTTATTCAGGCTTTGATGATAAAGCTCTCGAGGACATGATGTGCTGGGTTACTTTTTTGCTTAACAAAGTTACAGATCAGGTGTGAATGGATTATAAAAATGTCATCGTAATTCTGAACCATTTTAAGAGACCTTTTCTACAAAATTGCTTCAACAGGCACTACTTCCCCACACAATGGCCAGGACTAAGGACAACACCTTGGGCATTGCAGGAGAAGGAACCAGCCCACAATGCACTAAATGTTAAGTACTTCAGAACAGACCAACTGACTTCTCACCATGGCACTCCAATTATTCAGTACAAAGAAGCAATGTACTGTTTATCTTTTCTCACCTTATTACTGAAAAGAAAACGCAGAAAGAACCTGTCTTGTTGATACCACCTAAGGAGTCTTTCTGCTGTGCCTTTTGCAACCAGACTTGTCTATCCCGTATTGTCCTTTTTAGCCACCAGCGCGCGTGTAGCAAGTGTGGGTAGAGTCCTTCCCAAATCGAAGCCTAGCCATGATGATGAGTGCTCTCCAACTAAATACATTCAAGGTTTTGCAAGTCTACATCTAACTTTGCTATTTCCAAAGGCAATGTCTCACTATGACACGTGATACAGAGAGTGAGTATGCAGCTGCTGCTTGGGAAAGCCTGGGATGGACACTAGAATTATCTGCATCAGCCATGTTTTCACATTTAAATTTTCCCTCCACTCTACTCTAGCTGTTCTGCTAAAAAAAAAAAGGTCAATACCAAAATCACAAGTTCAGAGGCTTTTAATCAGGGAAAAAATAAAAGCCTGGTTCATTCACTTGATTAAATTCAATAGGATTCTCCGTTTACAATCCTGTTGCTGAGACCTGGAATGAAACTTTTTTTTTAATTTAGTTCAAATCCACAGAAAACTGAAGCAGATCTCTAGAAATCATCCAAGACTGGTTCTGGACACCATTATTTTCCATCCGGAATACATATTGAAAAGGGTCTTTTGCTGGTCACTTCTTGCTCTTTGCATTACTTGATTCTATCCATAAAGAAAGGCACAAAAATTATCAGAGAGAAATGTTGCAGTCTTTATAATCTGATGGTAATGTCAATGATCATTAAGCAAGGAGAGATTTTACATGCAGAAGTCTGTGTTTTCAAGTTCAAATGTTCCAGTTTTTATTTGGAGTGATTACATTCTTGATCCTTATGCAATTATTTGCTCTGTTAGGCACAAACTTCCAATGGTTTTCTCAGTCATTACAGTCAGCACTTCACTTGAAATAAATGGCAACACTGTCTAAGAATGGAACACAGAAGTTCCCTCTTAAAGCAGGTGGCATCAGCACACTCAAAACATGTTCAATGTTTCCAGTGATCCAGCTGTTGCCACTGTCCAGACTCAATCTTCTCCTTTCAAGCAAGTAAATGCTACCAGGACATTTTATATCTTTCAACATTTGCTGAAGCCTTGCCATCTCCTTGACCTCTGGTTACCCTTTTCTTACCTCTGGCCAGTTCAATCACACCCCAGACAGCTTCTTATGGCACCATGAGCTTTCTCCAAAACTTTTCCTTTCTCCAAAACACAGACATCTACCTTTCTCACCAGAACTGAACCTTTTCATGCTTCCCTGACACAGCCCACTATTCACTGAATTTTTACCAATTTTCCAGCTAGTCTCTGCCATGTAACCATGAAGCTTATCCAGTGGTCCCTACCTTTGTGCTCCCCATGCAGACGAGCAACATAGCTCCAGGATCTGAACTGTGCTCTGTCATTTAGATGTCAGACACAGCCAGCCAGCCTATACTGAGAAAGAACAGACACGCCCCCAAAAGTGGCTGTCCTAGGAGAGCTTTACATGGAAGGAGACCTGGCCCTTCAGCAGTATCACCGAGTCGCAGTCCCTTTCACTGTGACCTGTCCCAGCATGAAATGGCACAGCCTCGTGACCTGGAGTCTCTCACACCAGCCTGCTGAATTCTGAGCATCCAGCTCTTGAGTTTGGACTGACTTGCAGGAGGAAGCATCACTTGCTTCCTTCCCCTTTCCTTTGTGGATCTGTGTTCAAAAACGTGAAAGGCCAGAGCCAGACATGCTATTGAGCAGCCCTGAATTCAATCCATGGGTTGTAACAGAAAGCCTTTATACCATTATGCAGGAAAACAAAAGAAAAAACAGTTGAAAGTATTCCTTCACTTTCCTTGGACACAGGAAAGTAACTCTCTTTGTCCCAGACTCCATTCAGTTCTGTCAGATAGGCACTTTCCGAAAAAAACCAGCCTCCCCATACCACACATGAACCACTAACAGAGTAGGCTGTATGCAAGCATGCAAAAACAGAGAAAAAACTTACTCCTGTTTTTTTAGTGGGTTTTGAAATCACAGTCAGGCATTTCAACTCAGAGGCTCAGGTTTAAACCTGGGGATCCAAACAGAAGTACAGCCCTAAAATTGGAGAGACACTTGTGCAGCTGGCCACTGGATGAATGCAAAGAAAGGAAAACACTCGAACCCAAAGTCTGCTGCTCTGAAAACAAATCCTTTATTATTTCTTTGCAAACTAACCTCCGAGGAGGTTCTGGTTAGCACGTTAAGCAGCACACCCTGCATCTGCCAGCTCCAGTCAAATTAACACAGAGCCCCATGACAGTGACTAAGAGCAATCATGGAAACTGGCCTGAATACAGAAGTGCTCACAGTTTTTAAAGAAATGGATAATGGGTAATTTGTAGGAGTTAGTTGTCAAATTATACATTTAATTTATTTTTTTTGTATGCAAGCTAATAATAGGCTTAAGCCTGTACCTTGCACTTGGAATAACGATTAAAGTAGCAAGCTTCAGCAGCTTCCATCTCAAGGGCTCTCTCAGCTGAACTTCTCCCATAGTCACAGCAAATCCTAAGAGATATCTTAGGAGTGGATAATATGAATCACCACTTTTTTAAAGCAAGAAGGATAATGCAGATTGGTGACAATTTTTTAATTTTTTTTTCTTTAAGAGCTAAAAACCTGTCATGAAATAAAATCCCTGCTGACCGACAGGAAGCCACTGGCACAGCCACTGATTAAAAGAATCTCATAAAACTCATAAAACACATCCAGAGATGTTACATCCTTAACTCTGAATGATTTTTTGCCATTTTAGATAATAAACTGTACTACAGTTTCAGTCCTTTTAACTTGAACAAATAATTTTTGAAAGTGTCTGAAAACATAAAGATCTACTTAATCTTTTCAGGGATCAATACCATTGTATTACACAGAAAATTATGCAATAGATTTAGTAAAAGTTAATAGAGAGCTATTTGTGAATCTAAAATGGTGACCTGCCTGGATCCGTTTAAAAGGGAAATTAATATTAAGGAGTGATGTGGCAAGCTGAGGATTGGTCAGGTAGTAAAAATTAACACCCTTAAGAAAACAATGAATAAATAATTTTCACTTTCATAAAAACCTTGATTGATAAAGCACTGTCTGAATATCTAAAACATGTGATGAAAAGGAAAAAATTCAGTCTTGAACCTAATTTGAGCCTTGTCCATACATCAAATTTGCATCATGATAAAAGGACTGGTTTAGAAAGAGCAACCAACAGCAAATACACTGAACTGAATATTTCAAGAGATCTTTATTGCCTTACACTGTAGACTTTCAGCAATTCAGGAGCCAGGCAAGAGCTTTTTTTGACTGTTTTAAAGATACTGGGGTTTAACAGTGTTTATAAGCAAGGCTTCTGTTCTGTTGGAGCTGTAGAGAACCAAAGTGCTGCGTACTGGGGCTCCCCAGTAACCTCCATCTGTCTTCCATCTGCATCTAGTACAGTGGATAGTGCAGGCACTGCCTGATTTTTTTAAATGGTTTTTCCATAAACACAGTATTAGAGGCACATGAGAAAAGGAAATTTAAGAGAAACAACCAGGGTGGATAACAAAAGTTCTACCTAAAAAGAATCCTCATCCAGAAGCAACAACAAGGCTTCGGACAAATGCTACCATCAAATTAAGGTTTGGTCACCTTGCATAAATATATCTATTCATCACAAATACTTAAACACATAATGCCTAGCATTAGAAACAAACTGTGAATCTTAGTGTGGGACTAAGTCATTATCTCTTTCAGAATACTTCTGCCATTCAGTAAAACACCCACTGCAACTATAAATTGCTAAAGTGGAAAAAAGGAGACAGAAACAAAGGCACACAATTTTTAAAGTTTTTCTTGTTGTTGTTGTTGATAAGTACAAACATTTTCAGCCTGTAATCAGAAGAATAATTTATGTCAAAGGAAAAGCAAATAGTAAGAAGAAAAACAAACTAAATTTAAACACATTTCATAACTTTGATATTTAATTCTTATATATAATAAACACACTTTAGATGATTGCAACAATATCCCTACTTAAGTGACTTATTCTAGGTAAATGAAAAGGTTAATTATAAGGCTTGGATAATTATGCAAAACAAAAAAAACCAAATTCTATCACGAATCTTTAAGATGACGTCTTTATTGCAGACTGAGACATGAACCTTGTTGTTTACACCTACAAACTGGTATGTGTTCATTTTATGAGATGGTGTCAAAAAGAAATTCATGACTAGAGCAGTAAGGAACCACTAACATTAGTTAGATTCTACTTTATTCACATCAGAAAAAAGAAAGTGAGGATAAACCAACTTCATCCTTCAAGCACAGAGGTTACTTCAAGGACATTATACAGGAGGGAAGTGCATATTTTCATCAGCAACTCGCTCAGTAAAATGCATTCAGTCTACCACATGCAGAATCAAACTGATGACTGCTTGACACTGTTATGCATCAAGTGCCTGGCTTATTGCCGACTGCAACATTTCTCATCTCTATCTGAAAACAAAAGCAGTAAACCAAGTAGGCAACTCAAACCCTTGATATAAATGGGTATTTGTCTTTACTTAAATTCATGAGCTCACTTTTGTGGACCTTGCCAGGCGTATCTTTTGACCCAAATGGAGGCAGTCCCAAATGTCCCAGGCATGGCTAGTCCAGTCACATGGAATCCAGTGGGACTTCTTCCGACTTGCTAAAAGCACAGGACTCACATACCGCAAAGTCAGAGAAAAGCAGCTTAGGACTCAGAAAAGGGCAACAATGCTTAAGCCTTACACCTCAGGAACACTGCCTGTCCACTTGCTACAGAGGATTATCAGTCGAAGAACATCCACAAGAAATTCCATGTCTGGAGCCACAGTAAGCCAAATGGGTGCAATTGGTCTATGAAGGAAAAACGGCTTATGCAGGAAACAAAGCAGGATGAGTAAGTATTGGAAGACTCAAAGTTTTGTCACTTGGCTACAAAAGCCATGGCCATGAGCAGCAGTGAGCCCTCAGCAAGGAGCCCAGCAGTCAAACACGTTCAGCCCTCCAAGCTGCAGTGACTGTGTTCCTTAGAACAGACCCACAGTTGTCAACGTTAACACAATTTCACACTACCTCTAATCACATTTTAATTTTAAAATAGCACATTTCCAATGGTGCATTTCTATTCCTTCCCATTTTACACGGAATTTGCATTTCTTAGAAGCAACTGGTTTCTCTGGGCTCACACACTTTGCCTGAGTCATACATCAAAACCTGCTCCACTGTTAAATGGTCGTTCCCTTGTCATTAGATCCCACAAGAACCAGAAATGCAAACGCACCAAACTAAGAAGGGTAGGTTTGCATCTGATTTGATGTAGACACAAAATAACAAGCAAATATATATTTATCAAAAAGTAGCATTGAAAGCCACTTTTCTGCAAGTCCTAACTCTTGTTTTGCTGTACCTGATTGCCTAGAAATTATGATAGTTGAAGCTCTATGAATACAATAACTAGAAAAATGATAGCAGCACAGAACAGGTAATTTGCATTCTATATTTAGCACGTTGGCATATGTTAATGCTGACAGGAAGAGCTATTAGAAATGCCTAAAAGTATCTCAACTGGAGCTTTTGCAAGTAAGTTTATCATGGTAAATACAAGATAAAATATTTAATAATTGAAGTTTATAGTTCATCACAGTTTATCACAAGTATATAACAGGTTTTCTCTTAGCCAATGGATGGAAATACCTTGAAGCTACCAGCCTTAGAAAAATGCATAAATAACTATTTGTTTCTATTTAAGGAACAAATGGAGATACATTCCTAGACTGGTAGCTTAAAGATATAAGATTAGAACTTGTCTCCCCTCCCTCTGGAGCGGGGAATACAAGATGACTCTCTAACAGACAGATAAATCAATACCACTTTCAGGACAAAAGCATCATGCTTGCACTAGTAAGGAAGATGCTAAAAAATAAATGCAATTAAGTTTACGGAGTATCTTTATCATCTAGCATGCATCTAAGACAGAAAGATACTAGATTTCCACAAACTTGGGTAGCTGCTTGCTTTCCGTGGCAGGAGGGAGGAGCTCTGCCTTCTTCTCCTTGCCACATGCCAGATGAAGCGGGGAGGATGACAGCCTGTGAATCCGACCCTGTGCTGGCTTCCCAAGAACTTGTGCTAAAGACTAGGAGGTGAGGAGGCAGTACCTTGATGGTAGTACTGTTTGTCATCCTAAGATAGGTGCTCTTTCCTTAAGAAGCTTAGAGCTGGGGTGAAACTCCCTCACCCCAAAATAGTATGGCCTCTTAACATGGAAAATATCCTGTGTTATATTAAGAATTGCCTTAAAACTGGTCCTGAAAGAGCAGCTGATGAGTTTTCTCAGCTGAGAGAAATACCAAGACATAAGCCCACATAATTATATTCGTACTAATTGCTTCAACTGCATTTCGGGCATTTCAGCAGAAAGAAGGGAAGCAGCACAGCACCATTTGAAGGGCAGAACCCAGTAGAGCAAGCTGCCAGCGCTGCAGCCTGGTCCCCTTCCATGCCTTGGAGGGGCATGAATCAAAGAACATCTCCCCAGCTCAAGGCAAAGGCAGCCCCAGCCCGAGCCAACCTCCCTGCGGAGGAAGAGCAGCGCTGGCTGTGCTGGGGAAGCACTGCAGACACCCATCAACAGGGAAGATTTCCAGAAGGGCCTAATGTTTTACGAGCTCAATCACCACAGGAAATCAATGAGGCCTGCCTTTCCAAGCCATTCATAAAATTAAACCCAACGTGGTGTCAAGAACATAAAGATAACAAACAGGAGAGGAAAACAAAAACTAAAACATCCCCCCCACCCCAATCTCCTGAGATAAATAGTTCAAGATACTGAACAGATTAGACATGCTGTGAGATGTATTTAGGATCACATTGTTGAGATTTAGGATGATGCTATTCCTTCAGTAGACCCTTCAACAAAAATCTTCTGATGTCTTTTCCTCATTAGGTAACCAATTTGCATTGCTATTAGCTATCCACACAGTTCAGAAAACTTGCTTCACATTTCAGATTCATATATACTGCCAAAATGTATTTCAAGTGTAGGTGTAAGGAGACAAAAATACAGCCTTTTTATTTTTGAAAGGAAGGAAAGATGAAACAGGGAAATATGAGTGAAAATGTGGAATATAATTAATCATCAGGTTCATAAGAAAAGATGAAGAAACATAAGGTAACCAACTCTCCACAGAAATCAATTTTACGTTATTAAAAAAAAAAATCACTGCCAGATTTGCTCTTCCCATTTGCCTTCAGAATTGTTACCAGTTACGGCTCCTAAAACTAATGCAATGGGGAGGAGAATGAAACATTGTCCCCTTGCTACCTTTTATGGAAGAAGTAATGCATAACATCAATCAATGTTGTCTCAAAAAAGCCCTAAGGAGCTTCCAATCCTGTATCAGTCTGCTTTGAGTGTCTCATTGCCACTGCAAGAAGTGTCTCTGAACCTGAACCACAACAGTCCTTCCAGCAGCGGAGATGACCACGCTTCTGTCAGGGTGCTTCTGCTACAGTGATGATCTGGGATTCTTGTTTTGCTACCGAGCAGGGAGCACAGCTGCTGACAATTTAAAGACTTTGTCAGGACCAGTATGGACAGCATTCTAAGGGCAGTAAGTAGAAATAATTAAATGTTTGTGACTGGTGTCTGATTTAGAGCATCTGAAACTATCTTATTGTTCCCACAGAAGAGGCGAAGAACAGCTGAATCGCCTTGGTTCCACCCAATCCAACCACTTTGATTATAAGATTCAGAAACTGCTTTTTCAGGCTTTTGATTTCTGCTAACTGAAAAGGTTTATGACAGTAACACATATCATGATACAGATCCTAACAACTTGACAAAGAAATACATAGTTGACATTGCCCACATTTTACCTCAATTACTTTGCCTTCACTTAGAACATCTGGACGTGAATATATGAGCACCTATGAAGCAGGGACAGAAATCTTCCCACGCTGACAGGCAAAGCTTCAATTTAAAATTTCCATAATGAGATTCTTACTGCACCATAATCCTGAATAAACATCTCTTAGAGCATTCCACTACTAACTACCTAAAGTATCATAAATACCTTACCAATGAAATAGTTACCAAATCTTCACCGCCACAGTGTCTGGAAAGAGTACTCATTGGTGGAATTTCTACTTGCAATATTATACTGAGCTAGCAAATGGAAAAAATACCACAAACAGAGCAAGCCCTGCTCCTGAAGGAACTCTATGGCTCAGGCAAGAATTGAGAACATGTTTATGAAGACTTTCTATCCACATACTTTTCTAGGAATGTAATCTTTTCATGAAATATGAGATTCCTATTTATGCTCTACATTCAATGAGGATGTCATCTTCAGAAAGAAATGGGAGCTTCAGCAAGGTACATCAAGAGAAATCCAAGAACTTATTCTGCCTATGTCTTTTCATCTGCGTAGAGTTCCTAAGACACAGGGCATTTTGTCATTCTGAAGTTATTTGTAAGTAGAAGCCCTATACATTTTCTGTAGAAAGAGAAATCATGAAAAAAAATTGCATCATGCACTTAATGACTAATTAAAGTAATAAACTGAAGGAATTTTCACACCTCATTGGGCTGACGATCTTTTACAGAATAATCCCTGAAAGTTTTATTTGGAATCTTTACAGAATTGTATTATCCTTTTAGAAAGGCTGCAACTAGGAATCTGTAGGTAATTGGTAATGGCTTCAATGCCTGTTCATAAATAATGAACTTAGTTTTTAATAACTACTACACCTCGCGGTGTAAGGAACCCTCCACTCATTTCTGAACGGGTTGGGTAAAATCATTGAACACCCATTCTTTGGTAGTATTTGTACCAAAAAGAAATGGTATGTAACAGCATATGCAACAGTTCCTCACTGATGTTAGGGAAAAAAAAAAACGTTACAGACCCAAGTTATTATTACTGTCTCCTATTTTCAGGAAAGGAAAGGGAACTAGTTCAGAGTTGCAGGCTGGTGAAACAGTCATATCACCCTTGTTATTAGCTACACACAGAGATTTGGCTTGGAGTATTTCCATTTTCTCCAGCGACACCCAGACTGCCAGAGACTGAAACCACAGTAGCACAGTTGGTGTTGCTGCAAATTAGCAGGGCCATGCCAGTTCTGAGGACTACTATCCAAATGGCATTAATACTTCACATTTTTCTCCTGGTTTAATATTTACTCTCAAATGAGAAGAGAACAGATTGAATTTTGAAATAAAACATTAGTATGGACAGCACCTTTGAGTTGCAGATGCTGAAATTCCTCTGCATTCTAACAGCACTACAAGTATCTGGAAAAAGACTGTATGTTCTCAAGCCTCCTGTTCTGGATAAAATTAAAATATCTAAGGAATGCTAAAACTTTGTAGTTAACTTATTTTAAGACAAGTGAATTCAAGGCCTAATCTTACACTTCAAGTAAGATATTTTGTAGGTAGAAAACTGGAATTTCATAGTAAGCTAATTCATTGCTATGCAAGGTACAGAGGAAGATAAATAAAGGAGGTGAACTGCTCTGCAAGCCTGTTATCTGCCCTCCTTGGTCTGTATCTCTATCCATATTCCTGTCTGTATGGCCCACTACACAGTGGTTTACTCCTGTATACACTAGGGTGGATTGGGAATTCATCAAGCCACAGACCAGAACCCCAAAACTATCAAGGCAGTGCAAACCTGCTGTGCCAACTGTGGAGAAGCAGTGGAGGAAAGTGAATGCAAAAGGTATGAAGGATCACCACCTGCTACTTTTACTGTACTCCTTCACAGAGCAAGACCAAACACCTCTTGGAAGGACTAGCTGCAGACAACTGAAGAAGGGAAGTAAAATGTCAATTGAGTAGAAATGAGGCACCTTTGTATCCCCATGACTATGGAAACCAGCTCTACAGAAGAGCTGAAATTTCAGGTATACTGTGTTGTTTAACCACTAACAAATATTATTTATTATTTAATCAATGAAGAACAAAAATATGTGGGGAAAGATAAACCTCAAGCAATCAGTATATAGGATTTTTGCATTTCTTTTTAGGTTGCACGCACCACCACATTGCATGTGAAGGTAGATAGATCTGGTTCTGCTCTCAGTTGCAAGGGTCAAGCACTCACGAATGACGAGCTGCCATGCCCACAGACTTCCAGAGGTTTCCCTCCTGATTTGTTCGTAAGGTCACATCCACCAGTGAAACAAAGATGCCAGCATTTCCCTGCAACAGAGAGCACTACAAGGGCATGCACAGGTAGCAATGCTATGGGAACTGGGACAGGTAAATAAAGGGCTTAATTCTTAACTGGACAAAACGGTATTTTGCAGGAGATACTCTAGAGGCTACCAAGTTTTCTGTTATATTCAAATTCAAGCATCTGTTATATTCTTTGTCATCACATGCTAGAGTCAATTGTTTGCTTGGCTGCACAAACAGCAAAGCTGTTAACTAAATTAAGAAGTTGTAAAACAGTACAAAAAACAAAGGGAAGAGTATGAGAAGAGGGTAGTTTTACCATCTCTGATTTACAAGTGCATCTTGTGTTTATCACAAACAAAAATTAAATTCATCCTAGAATCTACCCTTTATTTATTTATTGATTGATTCATTTCTTGGTTTAGTAAAATAGGTACTGTGTCTAAACAGAGTATGCTTTCACAATCATCAGAGATAACCAAACTAACTATAGAGCAGTACTTTCAAGGCACTAGTCTCTGTAACTTAAACTTGCATCATGTTATCTGAGGGTTAACATCTCTGGGTAACACAGGTCACTTCAGTTCGCAACTCAACTCCTTTGCCAGGACAGATTTATTTTCTAGCTAAAACCAATTAAATCAGCTAAATAGAATTAATCCATGGGGGAAGGGGGGGGATGTAAAAAGAAAACAAAGCACCCTCAAGAGTTTTCTTCTGGGATGAAGTTTTACAAGGCAAAAACGTAGGATGCACCAGAGCATGACAGCATCAGAGGGAAGGATGCCAAAACATTAGCTGTGGCATACAGATTTAGAAAGACAGGTTATGGTAATTGCTTTTGTACAAACACTTTGACATTTGCTGTTTGTGATTAATGAACAGAGATAAGATTTGACAATATCAGTTCCACCTGTTGCCCTGCTGTGGCTCAAACACATATTTAGAAGAAGGTGCCTCCAAATGTAGCAAGCACTGAGAAGGAAAACAAACCCCGAAGTCCTAAACCTGCCAGAAACCAGATGTAGATGGAAAATTGATCTTCTGTCCTTCATCTGTTTGACTGAAGGCAGAAATTGACTTCCTGAAAGTTATTAATTAAACTTACTGAGCAAAATTTAATCCTTTGTGTGTGGCCATCACATTACCCTTCATTATTCAGAAGACTGAAATCATACTGTTCTAGCTCACTTCACCTTCATTTCCCCTGGAAAGAGGGAAGTCCTGGAAGAGGGAATACTGAAGTGCTATCCACATCAGGCTAAGCCATTAACAGAGGCATCAATTACTGCTCCTTTTCTTGCTTCTGGGTTAATTCCTCTCAGACCTAAGGTCCAGCTTTCCTAAAAGCAGCTATTCATTAAAGAAGTTCAGACAAAGCAAAAGGGACCTCATTCACGAGGTAAATACAAATGAAGCATTTGGACCACATCATCTGTAGTGAATGAAGTAACAGAAGGAGCTTCAAAAATAGGAGTGCAATAAATGACTGTTAAGGACTCATCCTGGCAGCAGTTGTTGTCCGTGTTGGAAGACGCCAAGCGCAGCTTGCTACCTCCAGCTCGGATGCAGCTGGGGCAGCTGCCGCTGCAGAGGGAACAGTGTGTGCTGAGCATTGGTCCCACCCTTGGGTTGGAGGGGGAGGCTTGGGCTGGAGCTGCTGCTCCAAAAGCCTTTCCCCAGTATGAGGTGTTCACAGTCCATGACATCTGTACAGTGCAGAAGGATGGGACAGTCGCCATCACAGACTCAAAGAAAAATGAAAGAAAAATGGCCAGATTTTTCAGAGATGAAAATCATAATTAGTCCATTCTACACTGCCTATGAAAAGGTTCTCAAGAACAAGGGGAAACACTAGTTTAAAACTACAACAGACATAGGAATATGCACATTACAGGAACTGTTTTATACAGCTCAAAATTGTTGGAAAAGGTGGTTGTTACCATCCCACCTCTCAAAGAGACAACTACACTCGCCAGCCACTGAAAATGACTCGCTTGCATAAAAAGGACAAATTGGTATTAAAATTTTGGTATAAAGAATCCTCTCCCTGGACATTTCCAAGTGACCAGAGACTCTACAGGCTCAGCTTTGCTCCATATTTCATAAGGCACAAAACATCTGAGAGAAGATTTTCACTTGTTCCCCACTTTTCCATAACTGGCTTCACACATGCACCCTACAAATGCTGGCATGCCAATCATTTCTGCTTGCAAACACATTTCTTTACCTGCAGCTACCTTTTCTGTGCATCGGTCAGTGTATAGAAAATTTAACACTGTAAAAAACAAGTCCCTCAGGTTAGAAAACAGACTGCAATAAAGCAAGAATTGAATTGGCCGATTATCTCAATATGTGGTTTTAATTACCTCTAACTCATGGCAGTCTGCTCATTTGCATCCTTCAGATGAGACCTTAAATATCCATACCCTCTGTGCCTGCCTTGGACAAAGAAGATAGCTTGGGGCTTTTTGGAAAAAAAACAGATTCCTGCCTCGTTTTCCTTGGCTGCTACAGTCCTCTGAAGTGGCTGCAATTCAGCAAAGCCATAGGGCTTGCAGCTTGGGAATTAGGATGGAAATTGTTACATGAATGCAAATACTGTTCTTGGTCTTTTCTTAAAAAACTAGCACCTATTTACTCACCAGCCTTAAAAATCAAATAAGGTTCTAATTAAGGACCAATAAGCCACCATATAAAAAAGAAAACCCGGCAAGAGTAGCCCAAAAAGACACAATTTAAGATTAAATAGATCAAATAACCAAGTTATCATTTAAAAGAAATTTATCTAAAACAGAACCAAAAGAATAAAGGGAAGACAGAAGAATTTAAAGTGGGCTTGGGGGAGTTCACAGAAAAGCAGAGAAAGTGCAAGAAGAGGTATAAGACCCTAACCACAGGAGCTGATCAGAGTTTATTACTGAATGAAATCCCAGTTTAACAAAAAATGCATTATTATAGTCTGGATGTGCCTGCCTCTTTGTAGGGCACCCAGAGAGGATTAATCTTCTGCCCCATCTCCTTTTACACAGCAGCCACAATCCAGTCCTTCAAGTCTCACTACTGCAAAATGCCAATCAATTTTTATGGGAAGTGGTAGCTTCAAAATTACATTTCATGGCATCCTCTGACTTCAGATAAAACAAACATTCCTTTAGCTATGCCATGCTTATAAGAACAGCAATTCTGAAGCACTAGGTTTAAATACTAAACGTCAGACATATTACACCATTGGTTTTAAGCACCTGAATTAAGTGTTTTAAGTTACTGGTAAGGCACTGCTGCAGTTTACAGCCAAAGCACAGTATGGGACCTGACAAGTGCATCTGAAATCCTGTAATTTTAACCTACTTGTGACTCCATACTCCAGTTAATCAGCTTCCTCAAACATGTCCCAACGATCTATTGCATTTTTCAGAAGTCGTCGCCTTCCCTTGTTCTTACAAGAACACTCTCCCAAGCCACAAAGTTGAGAATGAGGACAGGCGCAAAGAAAACCCACTACTTAAGAAAGAAAAATCACTTTTAATTACCAGCTTGCAGCCTTAGCTGCAGAAACGAGTAGACCTGTAATACTGATCTTTGCCTGAAGATATGCTTGGCACCAGGGCAGCCTTTAGTGACACCAGACTGTTTCAGACTGCAGGGTGGCAGGATCCTGGTTGGCAGCTGCCGAGTTTTGGAAGCAGGGAGGGCAGAACAGGCTCCAGCCCCTGGCTGGGTCAGCCAGCGGCCCCTGCAGAGAGCAGCTCTTCCCAGGGAGGGAGAGGCATCCCCATCCCTACAGGAGACTTCACCTATGTAGAAGTTTAAACCCCCTGAAGTTCTGCCCAATAAAATCAATTCCAACTCAGTGAAAATAAATCTTAAATTCTGTACTAAAAACAAACTGTATTTCCTTCTTGCTGGGAGAAGGATTTCTGCACCATTTTGTTTGAACTGGTTAGACACACACCAGGAGATAACACTGGAGAAGGTAAAAAAAATAAATACCAGTAAGAATGGACAGTTCTGGGCAAATCATAATGGTTTCACAGAATGCTAGCAGCCAGTGAGAGAACTCAGAGGGTAAAAGCAGCAGCTGAATTCATGGACTCCAGGTTCAGCTTTACCATAACAGACAAGTTTGTTTAAAAACAAACTAGCAAATACAGTGACCTCTCTGTTCTGGCCTTAACATCCTTATCATGTTTTGACTAAAAGGTTGTTTTCTAAAGATGAGCAATTTCCCAGCACAACTTCATCAAATCCTCTGCCACTGTTTTCATGGATAAAAAAGTGCACAAATGGTACAGCCTACAAATTCCGTTTCTTTGTAGTAATTATATTACAGAAATAGTTTCTTCATATTAAATTTTGGCAGGGCAGTTCTAATAGAATCAGTAGCCAAACATTGCACTTAACATCTGCCATTTTAATAATCATCTCTACTTTTACTGAATAGGCTATTCAATTTAATAGACAGTTTGAAAATTCTAACAAATCTTGGAACTGGCATCCATTTCTCTCTATTTTATCTCGTTATAGGTTTCTTCCTTACTATAATTTTCCAGAAATGGTAGCTTTACTTTTCCAAAAGAGTGTTTGAACTTGAAAAAATAAGATATAGACCCCACAGTTTCAAGACAAGATAACAAGCACCTCCATTCACAACTGTAACTGACTGTTCCTACTCCACAGGACACTTCCATCGCTATCCACCCACCCTCTCCTCTTTTTAAATAAGGCTGCAGCTGGTCTCCAAGAGGTTCTAAATTAAGGCAGGAATGTGATACAAAGTGCATGTGCATGAATTCAGATCTCTCCACACCCACTGAAACGCATCTCCAGAGGAAAAAAACGACAGTACAGCAAGGGATGGAGAAATCAGCACTTGTGCTACATGACATTAATCTTACAAAGCAACTGCTAAATGTGTCTCAGGAGTTAACTAGTCCACCTCAACAACTCTTAATCATCTTTGGTAAGAAACTGGAATATTAAATAATACATACTCCATTACAGCTTGTGCTCTTTCATAGAGCAGTAAGGCATCATAAGAATTCAAGAGAATACAAAGCTGGAGATTGCAAATTATGTTGATAAGCATATTTGTAAATAACATGGCATAAAATAAATATAAATGAATAAATATAAGTAAATATAAATGAATAAATATAAGTAAATATAAATAAAAATATAATAAATATAAAATAAATATAAATAAAAATAAGAAAATAAAAGTCTTTTAAAAGACTGTGGTCTCGAAGAGAAGTGGAATAGAGTTCATAAATACACTCTATTTATCTTAGAATATCTTTGTATGATGGAAGTTAAAGATCAGATCAACGTATGTGTATTCCATTGAAGGTCAAATCCAGCAATCAACATCCAGTTTCTCTACTACTTGTGTGCTCTTGGGTTTTTTTTTTAATTCCAGGAGTAAAACAAAGCCTCCTGAAAGTGAAAAGGCTTTGCACCTCCTGTGGATACTTTCATATATACAATAGATGTCTCTGTGTTTCTCACACTTCCATAGTGTCACACTTTCAGTCAGACATAGGATGCAGACAAGCACCTGACGGAAAATGGAGCAAGTCTTTTATTAGCCACTTACCAACTGACCATGTATATTAACCTCACAGTCTGAGCCTGTGATCCCATTTACCTCCTCCAGATGCCAACTGCCCTTTTCATTTCTGTCTTGCATTTCCCGTAGGCTTCCGTTTGTCTTCCCTTCTTCTTCCTCTTGCTGTTAACATGTCCCATGTTTCATCAGCAGCTTCTGGCTTTGCACTTGTGGGCAGCCATGGTTGAACAAGGACTTCCCACCTCTACCACTCCTATGGCTCCCCCTCTGCCTGTAGTGCACGGACACACTCTCTGCACAGCCATGGTGCTGACTGGACCAAGAACTGATCCAGCCGCAAAACATTTCTGAGACATTTTCAGGCCAGATCAATTCCCTGGTGTAGAGAGGCAGGGATAGCACAACAGTGAGTACCTGGAAAAAGGGAGCAGCAGGAATCAGCAGCCTTAGGTTGGGCTCTCCCTATTCCCACCTTCCCCCTGTTCTTGCTGTCAACATCAGCAGCATCACTCCCCACCTGGCACCCCTGGCAGCTCTCACCAGGAGTTCTTAATCTTCCATGGCCTAAATAAGTTTTGCTCAGCACTTTCCCAGCAGTGACATGTGCAGGACACCCCAGATCAAATCACTGTCCCAACAACTTACATTGAAATGCTGTGGCCCAAATGTCAGATTTCAAAGCTTTTTAACTTACACATTTTGTTCATTAAAGAGATGGATGTGAAAATAGATGAAATCTGGATAGGCATATTTTCATGTTATTCATGCTAACATATATCCAAATCACCATTTCTGTGCATATGTAAACTGATGATGGATGAGATCAATGTAGTCCTTTTTTTAAAAAACTCCTATTAAAAATGAACTAGTGAAAAATTCCCAACTTACTAAGCCATTACACAGTCTGACTCAATTTTGAGTTATATTGATTTAATGACATTTCTTGGAGCTACAACTAACTGGTATGTTATTATGTATTTACAGAAAATAAAGCAACTAGAAATATAGTAGTACAGGTTAATCAAACTGTCAGCAAACCTTTTTGCTGCATAGCATAATCCACACAGCAATCTCAAAATACATTATAGACCATTTTATAAAGCAAATAAACTTTAGCAGGTTTTATTTTGTAAGTAAAACATTGTCACTCTAAGGCAATACAGTATTAAATCAGAGTTGGAATTTTTACTTGGGATGCTGCTGCATGTGCTTGAACTTGGGCAGAGTTTGAAAAGCTCCCAGTTAACAGCGAAGCCCGGGGCCCCCTTGTTGAACTGAGATGACCAGAACCTCAGCTAAAACTTCGCTGGTTACATCCACATCCTAAATGCAAAACTGCTACAGAGCATTGATGTGCCACAACTTACAGGCAATGGGACCAATGAGACCTGGGTAGAAATTTCAAAACTCCTTTTATTTGATTTTTCTGAGGAGGTTATATGGAAAAACTCAAATTCGATTGAAAACAGAGGGACAGGGAACTCCACTGGGTCAAATCTCACCTTGGTCACACCACTGGCAAATCTCTGCAACCATTTCAACTCTTATTTATTCACAAACATAATTTCAACTAAAATGGGGGCTGACCCAGCAAAGCCTCTACCAGAGTGGGGAAGCTGATAGTTTCTAAAATCGATCATTTCACATATCTTGCTGCAGTATGGAAGCTGCTTTTATACCCTCTCCAGTCTCATTCACGATGCTTAATGACAAAACTGCCATGCTAAGCATTGCATGGGCCATGAATCATAGTGTGGTAGCAGTTATTCTCATCGAAAATGCATGATGTACTGATCCAACATCGTGAACAGAGCAGATTCCTGTCCTATAAGGTAACTTAAATTATTTGTTTAAATTAAGCTTGACCCTCAAAGCAGTGGGCTTGCTTTCAAATTTTGAATAATTACATAGGCCCTGGTTTCAAGTGCCATTGAAATCAATGGAAAGATTCAGAAACACTTCCAAAGGCTTTGAGCTCATGAAATGCCAGATCCCATTTGAGCCTACACATCACCAGCAGCAGTCTTGGGGGCAGAAAAGCAGAAAAAGGGACTACAAAGGACTCCAACTACACAGCACGGCTTCAGCGCCCAGCAATCGGTCAGCCAGGCTATGCAACACCAAGTATTTGATCTCTCTTTTGTTTAAGAATTATGTATTTCTGCAATCCTTACTTGGAATTACTAAGGACAGAAAGGGTAATGCCACCTCATTTCAAGCCCTTCAGCACACTGTGTCAAAACACAGGCAAATTCATACATCCCACCATAACACTCTAACTCCGCTTTCAAAGTTATCCTCCACAGAAGCTGTTCAAATCTTATGTCTCTCCAAAGTCAGTGATGCCTGGCAACATTAGATTACAGGAAACCTTATCCCAAAATCAATAAAATACACATGAAAATTCTGCAGGCACTCAACATAAATTGGAATTAAATTGTGTCTACAGGATAAACTGCAATATTTTAAGATTTTAATATATTTAACATTGTTGCACTCTCACTTTAAGTAAGTCTAAACATCAAAGTGGAAGGTACCATCCTAGCTACATATTTTGTTGTTAAAATTATCTAATCCTCCTACAGTAGTATCACCCAAAGACCTCAACTGACACACTGCATTCTGTACCTTCTGCAGCAAAAGGCAGGCAGAACGGAAAATAACAAAACATGAAAATGTGTTGCTAGGATAAGACGTCATGGAAACCAAATGCACTGCACTTAAATAGTGTGACATTCTGTATGTGCTTCAACACACAGAAAAACTTCATTTTCTCCAAAATTTAATGATTTGCCTTTGGTGTATTTAGATTAAAATTCTTTTCTTTTTTTTTCTTTTGTAGCACACCTGAGTTTAAATTTGAAATGTGTTAACGAAATACTGTCTTAGATTTTAATCTATACCACTCAATAAGGATGATGGGATAGTATAGATCCAATTTGGGCAGATTTTTTTCTGCTACAGTCTTGCAGAATCATATCCCAAAATGTCACGTGAATTATCACTTCATATCAGATGCATCTCTCTTCTCCCATCCTGTAAGTTTCTGAAGCCCCAAGGACACTCTGAAGGAGAACAAATGGAAATGAAAATTTAGTTGCTGTGCAGAGCCTCAGGGGGCTTTTCCATTGATGTCTCTGGAGAGCAGGGAGCTAAGGTGGGAAAAAGTTTTCAAGAGAGATAAATTTTCAGCAACGCATTTCAGGCACAGCCTATGGTCTCCTCTCTGTTAAAAAAATCAATTAAAGGTTCAAAAAAACTTCCAGTCCTTCAAAGATTAAATTCCCTCTGCACACTTGAAATTACAATATCACGGGTTTCTAAACAGTAAGCCACTGTTTGCTAGCTACAGCAACAGAATATAAAAAAGGCACATTGCCACTTTGTAAGAGCACATCCCACTATGAAGCCACATATCCAGTGTACAGGATTTTCAGGATGCCTGCTCATTTTGAAAGCAACGCACAAAATGAAGTTATATGACCTCAGAATACCTGAACACAGTCTCCAGAATGTCATGCTGTCACTTTCTAGCTAGGGAGCTATATTTTTAACATTTACTAAATACATTTCATCACTGCTAAAGTGCAAAGAAGACACTGTCACAGCATTTTCACATAGTGTGATCACTATTATATTCTCCTCTTGTTGTCTTAATTATAATAATAATAATAACAATAATCATCATAGCACAAGTGATTCTGCTTGTTAGAATTTGAATAGCAGATATTTTGTATTGTCAAAAATATCCCTATTCATTCACCTGCTCCTATCTGATGAAGCACCAAAGATGTCATTGAGATGTAACCTAAAGTCTCCCTCTAAGAATTCAGGCTTTGATTAGGACAAAGAAGTTGGGCTGTGTTAAAAATTATTGCCATGCATTTCAAAACAGGCAGAATAGTGGGTAAAACTGTCCTTGTCCAGAATGCATATATCTTGAAAAACAAACAGATCTTCTAGACAGGACATGATACTATTTCAAAGCACACCATAAGAATCAACAGATTTGTGCCTGACTTTGGGAACAGGATAAGGTCTCACAGTCACAGACTTGCAGCTTGCAGAATTATAAGTATTAGGAGAGCAGGAAGTAGGGCTGAAAAGGATTTCATGGTAAGTCCTTCATTAGTCCTGGCAGCATCTGAGAATTGGTCTGAACACTGATCAAGTTTCTTCAATATATTTGTATGTATTTATATGGCTTAAATATATCCAAGTGTGGCATTTTCATGATCTCCTCTAATCAAGCTCATTTTGGAAAACATTCAAAACAGGAGTGGAAACAAATGAGCTGGAGTTAAAGCACACCATAAGAGAACTACAGTCTACCCCAGAATGCAAAAACTACGTGAAGTTTGAGAGATTTTTCTTTGGAACAATTTTCAGATATTGTCGCATTTTTAAATGGAAAGATGACTGCAAGTCTGACTATTTGCTATCAGAATTTCAGTGTTTCTGCAGCATCCAAAAGCCAGAAAGGGCATTCTTTGATCTCGTTAATATGGAAATGAGGGCACAGAGAGTGCTTTCTTTAAAGAAAAACAGCTGTATCAATAAAAGCTATTTGTGAAAGCAATGAACAATTTTCTCAACAAAATTATATTTAAGCTCTTTAAGCTGAAAAGAGTGAAAAAACTCTACTTTAACAGATAGTGTAGAATCCTCCTTTTGACGAGCGATCACTTTCAGCCATGGAAGTGGTTTGCCCACATTTTCAATGCACTTCCCTCACACAGAGAACTGCCAGATCTCCTGGGGGAGATCTCCAACTAACGTCAAATGAAAGCAGAATAGCTCATGTGAAAGATATACAGGATCTTACTTCAGTGGGGAAGATAAGTGAGGAAAAAAGGGTACAAATTACCCTTACTGGCACAAGTTGGGAAAAAGAACTCTTCAGGTTAAAGCCCAGCAGCAAGTACAAAGTAGCATTTGCTTTCTTACCAAATGATGCCCAGGGAGATTTTTAAGCAGTTCCTTCATTCTTCACAGCTGTGGCCTGGATCTGTTCCTGAGAAAAGCCTTCCCAGCACCTAGCTCAGGGTGGTTCTGTGCAGGGTACCAGATCAAATAAGAGGAATGTGGGGAAAGGAGGGATGTTAGCTCGCTACCAGCACAAGCCAACACAACTAGGGTTGTGCATTGTAAACCCACAATTCCTGGAGTACAGTCTCTGAGCTGATGGTTCAGCAGAGAAACTGGCAACCTACAAGCACTTCAAGGGCACCTGAATCAGTAAGGAAATCAGTCCTCATTTTTACTTTCTGTTCCCCACTGCAGCACCCCTCTGCTGCCTGTTTGCCCTGGGGCCTTGCAGAGCAGGGGTTACATACTTGTGCAACCTTTGCACAACAGCACCCTGATTGTAGCTGTAGCAATGATGAATTAGTCTCTGTCCAGTTCAGTGACAATAATGAAGCAAAAGGAAGAGAGTAAGAAAGTTCTGATGTTAGAAGTAGTTAAATTTTTACGTAGCAATAGCAAGGCCCTTGTTACTAGTAAGGATCTAGAGTGTTTCTTCAACAGCTTGTCTTTGTTTAAATCTTTGTTTCCTGGAAGTGAGAAACTAAGAAATAAAGAAAAGGCCATAAATAACTGTTCAAGACATTAACTCTTTTCTCTCCCGCTGTTTTTAAAAGCAGTGGAAGCTATAAACTACCCTATAAACATATCCTGAGCTTCCTGTGACAACTTCAGTGTCAAGCAAAGCCTTGCACTGTGCAGTAGTGTTCTGTTCCCATTTTGATTATGGATACAGTTTTAGTCTCAAGTAGAGCCTATTTTAAAGTTTTCTCTTTTATTAGGCCTCTGCTCCAACTATCTTTATATGACTCATTTTATATTGTTCATTTTTATTGCACTATATTGTGCTGTGTTGTTCACATGCTTTTAGGACACACAGTATGTGAAATACTGCTCTATGCAACACAGCATTTCCCTTTGCTTTTGCAGTTGCAGACAGCAAATATGATCAGGCTACAACACTATTCTGAAGCAGCATACCTCCTTGCATAGACAGTGTAACAGACACAAGTTCATGGCATGTTAATTATAAATTTACTTTTATGTTACTTAACATTTTGTTTCTCTGTGCAAAAGATTCTGCATTCCTAATTAATTGACCATATGTATTTATGCAGCACGTACACACATCATATCCACCATCACTTCAAAGATTACTGCTAAAAATCCATGGTATTAAAAAAACTAGTCACACTTAACATTAAAAAGAGGAGCTATGTATTACTTAACAAACAGTAAGCTCACAAATCTCCATCTGGCCAAAAATCATGTCATAACAAAAAGTAACAGCTGGAACTTCTACTGTGGAGTTCTGCTTTGCCTTTGTTTTCCCATATATATGTATTTAGCACTTTCCAAAATCATCTTAGCAAAAATTTTTAAGGTGAATAACATCATCAGTTATATCAAAGATGCACTGCTTAACTACTTCTATGGCATATTCAAGTGCTTTTATTGTACTTTTCAGTATCATTTTATTCACATCAGTCAATCTGCCTACTAACAGTCACTCATTAGGAGTTGTTAAGCTACTTATCAGCCAAGGCACAAGCTACCCACTGACACAGTTCCAGTCTCTCTTACAGAGAAGGCCACGCCAGCAATCAGGCAGCCAATCCTGGGAAGGACAGATTTTTATAGCAATTTTATAGTATTTTATAGTAATTTTCAGTAAAGAAAAAAAAATGAGAAAAGCAGATTTTCAAGCCTTGGTCTTCATCCTCAGATGTTTACTGCAACTGACGTTTAGAGACTGAGATCTACAAAATGCTCATAATAATACTTCCTTAAGTCTCCCTTGCAGTCTAAACCCTGGAGTAAAAATACAGAATGAGCAAGCAGAGAGGCATACCAATGGTGTTAATGTATTCATCCTCACAAACAAATGCATTATAATTCTGTCTGTGTGATAAGGCAGCAGGAAAAACATCTCTAGAATAATAATCCATTCAGTGATATTCTCACATTGATATGCTTCTGTGATTTTGACTTTTTTAGTTGATTAAAAATTGATAGTAAAACAAGTAACCATTTGCTCTGCGTGTCCGAGTGTCAAAAAAAAATTGACATTTTTATGTTAATGTTTTATGAATGTTAAATGAACATTCACTTTTCTAGAATATTCAGTTGAGATTTAGTAATACTCATATTTTAGAATCAGAAAATGCTTTTGCATTTGAACCACACTTCTGCTGTAGACATTTTATGGTGCATTTGGTGCCCTGCACGGCTCCCAGGCTGCTGGGGAGAAAGGTCTGTGCAAGCCGCAGCAAACCTGACAAGGCTCACATCAGTTCCTCTCTGCTGATACTCACCACACCACTGGGATTAATCCTGGGCTCCAAGGGAATGGGTGAAACCTTTGCCTTGACTTTGTCTGGGCTAAGACTCACTCAGAAGTTTCAGCTGGGGGAAATGTGGTCTATAAATCTTGCCTTGAAGGGATACAGGATTTATCTACATCACTCCGTACTATTTGTGACTGAGCCTTGCACTCACCAAAACCAAGGATGCTCCCAACAAGAATAATGAAAGAAATACAGTTCAGTCCCCACAAATTTTTGTAAACTACTGACAATATGACAAATATGACAATAAGACTTCTGACTTTGTTTCACTTCGGACAAAACCAGCATCTTCTTAAGCTTCCTGTTGATATAAGCTATTTACAATATTGGACACAATCACCTTTAGTCTCCATTTCTCAAGTCATCAGATCACAATATTTTTGGAGTAAGACTGAAAACAGACATTGATGTTCAATCTACTTAGAAGTACTTTGCAATAAGGTACTTGTCTACAATATACTTGTCTACACTTTGCAAGTGTCCAACAAACCTGGATTAAAAATATAAATACAATATAATCTAAAAATACAATTAAAATTTCCCCGTACTTTATGCTTCTAACAGAATCCACAAATGTGAACTACATATAATATCTGAAGGTCAAACAGACTTTTTTTAAGCCAACAGAGTCATAGAAGGCTTCTAAAATCAATAAGACATATAAAACTGATTGCAGCCTTATAAAAAGCCTCAAATCATTTAGCCTGGGTGACACAAATATAGAATTTCACACTGTAAGCAATTTCCTGGCAATGTAGGCCAGTTTACCTTTGCTCTATGAAGGGGTTTTTGCATCTCTAGACTACAAGTAACTGCTGTGGTTATTTAGGGAGCAGACAACTCCATAGGGCACCGTGCAAGATCAAGAATAACAGCTCACTGCTGCTAAGGCACAATGTCAAACATGGGTCAGCCCACACCTTGTGCAGCAAACAGCCTGGCTTTGCTTTGAGGATGGAATGATTTGTCTCTTAGGAAAAAGAATGCAGTGAAAAATAACTTCACAGAAGGACGGGGTTATAGTATCTGATGTAAATATTCAATCTCAAACCTTTGTTTTCCAGTCAACCACTTCCCAAGACCTTGTCAATACTCCATGTAAGATGGTAAATGAGTATAGATCTCTACACTCAACTGCTCTCCATGGATGGCCAAGGTGTGCTACAACAGCAGCAGGCTTTCACCAGGACAGTCAAGTGAAATCCATGACAAATGGTCTGGAGTTGATGTCAGGACATCCTCGTGCCTTCAGCAAACCTCTGTTCATGCTCAGACGTGCAGTCATGCATCCAGGGTATCAGGCCCTTCTGACTGGTCTCAGTCAGGTGACTCCAAAACCCTTAGGCACCTATTACATTCAGTTTGCAGAGTCTACACTCTGTCCAAAAATCTTCAAATCATATTAAGTTTCTAGGTTGTTTTTGAAGATGAAATTGATAAAATGGGCATGTGTGCTGTTAAAAATGTTAATAACATGATTTTTTTTTTTAATAAACAAGCAGATTCACACTTTCCACAAGTCAATCATCTTTGACTAATAAAGACTTAAAGGAAACGCGAATGAATGCCAGCTAATCCCAAATTTTAGGGATCATTCCTTTAAAACTTGCAGTTACAACATGAGTGAGCAGATGCAGAACGTACGGGAAATTCTCATGTTGGTGCTGGGGTGAAGACAGAATGCTCTTCTAAAGAATTCAAGAACATCTTTGATACCTTCTGCATCAAAATACCACCAGTTAGAACATCGATATTTAATCCTGTGGCTGTCAGCAGGGCCAGGACACAGCTAAATTTACTTTGTGGATATGCCCTAAGCAGTAATCTATACAGGAAGGGAAAACAGTAACAGAGGAGGTAGAAGGTGTATATATAACACCGTTAGGATTTCGAAGATGTACTGAAATAGGAAGGATGATATGAAATATTGCCACAGCAGATCTTTAGAGCTAACCCAATGGAGGATAATATTGCCCAGAACCAGTGCAGAAAACATGAATGATAATAAGAACTTTTTCCATCTGTATTTCTGGCCTGATACCCTGTGGCACTGTTTTCTGCAACACAATACACTGTATCAAAAACAAAAAGAAACACTGTCCACTGAAAATTAACATGTGGTAGGAACATTCATTCTCAACACCTAAATGATTTAACAATGAGATTTGGGATTGTGTCATCTGATCATATTGCTTCTATGGACTTTATGGCAAATTAACTCACATTTCCAGCATCACAGCCAAGCCTACAATTTCTATTCCAGGATGATATACACACAGGATGCAATAAGAATTAATGAGAAACACTAAGCAAGCATCATGATACACATTGTTCTTAAAGGTGACACTGCTTTAAAGATATTTTGTAATGTTGCATTATTTTTGCACACAGGGAATAAATTGTTGCCAGTTCATGCAAAGAGATGTGGCACAAGGATATTCACCAATGGATACCACCAAAATGTATGGGAGGTAGCCCCATCCATCTAGGGTTGGGAACATTAAAAGAAAATTCAGGGATATACTTGGGGCTGCTCAGTTTGCTACTCAACCAAAACCAAAACACACACGAATTCTTGGCAGAACATGGTTAATTATTAACTTTATTTATCATTTTATGAAGTAAACTGTAACAATTCATAAAAACAAATATCCAGAACATCAAAACCACACATTAATAATAATAAAACCCCAAAACTGCAGATCACAGAATTAAGACTCCATTAGGCATATTGTTGCAGTAAGTGGCACCCATTTAGAAGATGCAACAGAGCCAAAAACACAGTCTTCTACATACAGATCCAACATGAGAAAATGGAGCTAGATTAATACAGCAAATTCATATTCAGGACAAGAATGGAAATTAGGCATGTTTTTCCACTGTTGTTTTTTTCCTTTTGCTAAGACAGAAAATATTTTGTTTGCTGAAACAGAAACAATTTATGAATCTAAACACAAACAAATAAATAACAATACTGAACAATTCTATGATGTTATTCATGCTCCTCAAAACACTTTGTACACTGCAAACACTGCCTTACAGTGAAGGGAATCCAACCTGTGTTTGATGTGACAAGAATGTTTTGATTAAGAAAAAACCATCAATATACAGGAAACTTTTAAACATGCTCAAATACTGCCCTTCTTATGGGTTAACGTAAGCTTATAATGGAGCATTTTCTTGAATCATGTCACAGTCAGGGGACAGAAGAAATGGTGCATGGTAACACTAATACCCTCTTTCACAGAAAATCTCCATACATATCTGGACTTTTAAAGCTTTTTTGCAAACTGAAAATGCAGCAAAAATGAAAATGCCAGCCCGAGTAGTTTCAGGTATTACAAATTCTCTTTGCTACCAGTAGCTGTAGTCCAGTTACTCTGAAGGACAGTAGCAGTCAACCTCACATCTTTTAAGATGGGACACAAACTAAGAGTGAAGACTGTTATTAGTGTAATGAGACAAGAGAAATATTTCAAATACCCACAAATGTTAACATTATTACCTCTTAGATTAAAAGACTATAATAAATAATTTCTCAAATCTGAAATTACTGCACCTTTAGGTGCAATCATTACTGACATTTACAGATAACTCTGGTTATTATTATTTCATTTAAAACAGTTGTAAATAAGATTTTATACCTTCTTGATAGCAAACCTATGTTGTTAGTCACACACCCAAGTTAATTCTTTCCCTCTGAGCATAACTGTACCCTTGCAGAGATAAGTATACACAAATATGGACTGAGGGGACTTATTTCATGAAGGGACAAGGGGGGGAAATGGGAAATACCAATCAAGAAGAGAAGACAGCATTTTTTAATCAATACATATCCCATTCATGTCCTCCATATTACCAAGGCATTGGAAATACACAAACTAAAAGCATGAAATTGCAGTTTCTAAAAGAAGTACTCACTGAAGTCACAAACTGTTTGATCCATCTTGCTTTTGGTTCTACAATTTACATTGCTTAAAACTGACAAAATTTGACTCAAATGAGTCATTTTACTGGTCTGAGAAAGACATCCTGGGTTAAAACTGAAAAGTATTAACATTATGATGCAATCCAAAGCAATAGTTCTGAAACTGTATGGTGGATCCAGTGATGACATCAGCTCATGGAAAAAAAAAAAAAAAAAAGGAAAAAAAAAACATATTTGACCAAAATACAGGATGTCAAAACTTAGAAAAAGTATTTATTAGCATCTCTGATTAAAAACAAATGCTTTCAATTCAGAAACTATTTCTCTGTCAGTTCTATTTCCTTCTTCCTTCTTCTCAGTAATGACCTCTCCTCACAAGGAAGCCAAGCAGTCACCCTCATGCCAAGTCACCAACTATGGGCTCATAAACTCTGAACTGGCACCACACAGTACCCAGTAGAGCCTGCAGTAATCCTTTGTGGGAAGTTCCCTCTTTTTATTTCAAAAACAGTGTGAATGCCAACACCTGAAACCTCCACATCTCAAGGTAAGGTTATTTTATCACTGTCTTATACATCTGTTATATAGATAATTTCTAGGAAATGTGAGTGCTCTGCTTACTTACTGCTTGGGAAAAAAGTAAGGCAGATGCAATAGAAAAAAACCCACATGGGGCTGCTGTAGGACAACACTCAGGTTGGCTTGTGTTCTTCCACTGACTTTCTTTTCTTTGAGAAGACCTTCAGTTTTGAGGCTGTTGTCATGTTGTCTTCTTAAAAACAAAGGTTTCCATTTGTGGCTGAGATACCCAAGAAATACAACTGGGCCAGGGCACGGAGTCAAGCACAGACCCACGCTTCTGTTTGTGAGCTGGTGCTCTCACTGACACAGTTTTGGCCCGTGACAGCCAGCACTGCCCCAGATAATGCCCTGACACTGGGAATAGCACATACCACAGACTGTTCACAGCAGGCAGTTTGGATATGACCATATGCTGTGAAAAGGTTTAGACACCTACATGTGAGCCAGGCTGGGCAACCCAACCATGGGACCCAAGAACCCTCCCTGGCCTTGGATGATTTCCAATGCTAGTACTGACAGCATTGTAGGAAAGACAACAGAGTGACTGAACTCCTTTATTTTACATATGAAATCTTAACTATGAGAAGTTGTGGAGAAAGTGGTCTAAAGAATTATTTACTCAGGTATACATTGCACTTATAAAACCCACACCAACCTGAGCTCTGCAACAGAAATCAAACGCTGTTCGTGTAAACAGATGCTTGGTTTTCAGACACCAATTTTTCATAGCTGAATGATCTGGACATCTCATTGGCTGCTTCCAAAGCTCTGAACTGCCCTTCATCATCCTCTTCAATATGCTCCAAATTCTTGTGAGGTTTTTTTTATTAGCAGAAGAAAAAAAAGCTACAAAACACTAAATGTTTTCGAGCCATGAAAAAAAGCATGTGATAAAATACCACAGTTAACTCTGAAAAATCAACCATATTTTTCCAGTATTATACCCAGCATGAAAAAATAAACCCCAAAATTATACTTGAACTAGAGACAGACTTTAAAATCCCTGAAGAACAGAGTGGGGAAGTCAAATAAATATCTTGGAACACCAACCTAAACATTTCCAATCCCGCTGCATCTTTTTTTGGTAAAGTTAATTGCAGACATGCTCTCATTCTTGCTGGGATTCAGCTGCCACTATTTCCCTCTGACTGCAGCCACGAAAGCCACAGCAAACGTGGCAGAAGTGAATTTGTGCTACCAGTTCCTCCAATTCACAATCCAGTATATTAATCATGGCAATAGTGAATGTACAGAACTAAGCAGTGGCACAGCTGGGTGCCAGACACACCCTCAGCTGGCTCAGCTTCACCCACAAGCAAAGGGACAGTAAAGAGGCTGGGGGCAATGGGGGGCAATGCCACCCTGAGGGGCTCCCAGCTGAACAAGAGAATATATCTGAAGGTAAACTAAGATTTTGTGGTGAAGAGCAGACGCTTGTTGCTTCACTGATAAAATGTTCCTATATTGTATTTTTTTCCTGTTGTTCACTGGACACTATTACTGGTTTTCCTTCATTGAGCCAGATATAAAAAAAAGGGCAAGAGGGAATAAGAAGAACCATGTGTTTCCAAGACTGCAGTTCCTGCCTATTAAAAGAACATTTAAAAAAAGTTACAGCTACATCCATGGTACTATTTATCCAGATTTAAAAGTGGGAGCTTTTAGTCCAGTAAAAGAAAAAAATTTAAAGGACCCTCAAGCTCATTCCTTCTTTAGGACTTCTTTTGCAGTGTACAGTATTACAGCATTATAACCAAGTATTGTCTGGATGATTTAAAAAAAAATGAGAAAAATAATTCCAGATGTGAAAGTCTTTGAGGCTGAAGAATTCAATAACACATCAATACTGGAAACATCGTGGGGATTAAAAATAGTAGCAGAAGCAGGTTTTGTGTTCAGTTCTATTGGAACAAAAAATGCTGAACACAGTGTAATTCTCTGAAAATGGCTGAGATGTCTCATACAGTCTTTCTCATCCTGAATCCCTTGCAACACAGTTGAACTCTTCTAGGATTATCCAGGTATCCTTTCTTTTTACATGATCTTTTTTATGCTGTCTTCTTCTAGCTCCAGTTCTGTAATCCATCCCTAGACAGCAAAGTCCTTAACCATGCAAGTCCCAAGTATATGCCCACTTTTAACCATGTATTTCAGCTCTAACAAGCTTCAATATGACTTCAGCCCATAATAAAAACACTATGTCTCATGTAACTATGTTTTTACCAACACACTCCCATAAGTAAATACTACAGTCCACAGTTGCACAATTTCACGACACTATTCTGATATAAATTTCTTCTATGTGAACGTCACACTGCAATTTCCAGCCAGCTTTTCACAGGACAATCCACAATAAAATGCCCCACAGCTTTTTACATTAGTCTGTAAAGAAAGATGTAAGCACTTGCTCTTACTTGAAGTGGTAGCACTGTGCTCCCACAGTAGCAATTCCATTTCTTAAAGTATAATGGTGTCCAACTTCAACACACTAAGTTGTATCAATCTCACATTTGTCAATAATACATAACTTCATGTCCAAATCTAGTACTTTTTTAAGAAGCTATATACAGTATTAGTTTCCTAAACAGAAGAGCCTGTTCTAAGACCTAAAGATGAATCACCACAGAACTTCCATCTGGAAACAAAGTACACTTTTTCCCACAGTACGGGAAAGGATGGCATCTAATAAGAACTGTAGTTCATACATAGGATATTAGACCCAAGGTAGGAAATACAGGGAGGACTTTTTCATGTCTGTGTGTGATCAGCAGACATATTAATTTCTTCTGACATGAAAGAAAAACTCAAACAAAACATCTATCAGCTTATGAATCCTTGAAATAGCACAGAAAAAAAAAAGGGGGGGGAAAGTCACTGCCCAAGTCTTGAGCTACTGATAAATCATTATTTATATGCTGGGGCGCTTTACTGACATATTGGTTGGAGACTTGACTTGAAGGGCACATATTTGTCTAAAGATATTTCAGGAGAACTGCTTGTGGACATCAGCAAATTAAGCTGCTGCCAGTGCAGCCCTGCCTCGGACAGTGAAACTGCTACAGCTTTGCTGCCTGTTCTGCCAAGGCTCTGAGAAGGAACCACTGCTTCTGCCCCTGAGCACGTACGTTCAGCCACCAGCCCAAGGACAGAGGAAGGGCTCTTGATCAGAAGCAGCATTCACCTCTGCCTAATGCTGATGGGGAAGTCTTTGAGCCAGCTTTGGATTTCAAAGCTCTTTTGCTTCCATCCAAAAACTTTCTGTATGTCTGTGTCCCCGTCTGCCAAATTGATCTTCCCTCTCTCATTATTTTCCCAACCAATTATACGGGTCTGAATCTGCTCCAGTTTTAAATTTGGTTCAGTGGGAGTCAGAGCATTTTGTAACAAAATGCCCCTACAGAGATCTCCAGACACTGCCATTGGAAAGGCACAACACGTTAAAGGAAACCTCAAGATATATACAATAGAGTTTTACTTTATTCACTGTGTATTTTGAGGTAGCAAAGGTCATTATAGTTAATTGTTCCAAGCCAAAAGACATTATTGTAAATTCAGCAACAGCAGCATGTAATTCATTTCACTTGACTGAATAGAAACATACACATCACAAAACTAACTGGAATAAAGATATCTGCTAAGTCTGTCTAACAACAAAAGCATCAGTGACTCCTTTGAAAGGGTGGGAGTCAGTATAAAAAAGCCAAAACACTACTGAGAAGCAATAAATAAAATAGGATTAAAATTATCTTCTTGTAGCAGACAGCTGAGACTGAGCATCAAGAAACCCTACAATACCCTGGTATGATTTAGAAGGCCTCCTAGTGACAGTGATCTGTCCCTTGTCCTTCTTGACCTCGGCTGCTATTTAAGGAATTGGGAGCATGATGGGGAAGGGGCTTGCACATCTAAGCCACAAAGCTGAGGAAAAATCCATGACTCAGAACAGGGGTAACTTGCGCATGCCTATCCCTAAGGGAGCTGCTGCCTCCCATAACATTCCCTTAAGTGGGAAGATTTGTTCAGTTGACGAGTCAGTGTGCGAGGTTTTTCCTTCCCCATCTTCTGTGCATGTATATTCCTTTACATCTTTAAATATGCCTACATACACGCACAGGCTGCATGCAAAAATAATGACGTCTCTGTACTGATTTTTTACAATTTAAAAGCTACTTCCTTAAATATCTCTGAAAATAAATCATTGCCTCAAGAGATGTTTCCACAGCTAAACTCTTAGGTTCTCTAATGTGTCATATTTAGCGTTTAATGGAACACATAGTCCTCCAAATACATTTTTATGCCTATATTATAGTTATTCCATCAGTGATAGGGTAACTTCTTACCCTTCTCACCCCATAGCAGTGGGTAGAAACAACAATTGCACACCAGGCTTTGCAGACCATTCCTTTTACTGCACAAACAATCAAAAGTTTCTGTTGTTATTCAGATCTTATGAAACACAGTAACGGAGGACTAAACCACCATAAATGCTGGATATTATAAGAGAACCAGGCTCTTTGAATCATAGTTTAATGAAGAAAAACAAACTTAGTGGGAGAACTGTGATGCTTCAGACCAAGTTCATCAGATCCCAGGTACACTGAGGAAAACACCATGATGAGTGGTAAAAGGAAGATGAAAATAAAATGCAAAAGTCCTAAATGAGTTGCATGATTCTGAACAGAAGCTTCTATGTCCTGTGTTAATCACAGCAACACATTCTCAAATTCCTAAAACTGATACATTTTATGCCTTTGCCATACAACATCAAAGGGCAAAGAAAGAGATACCTATCACTTGGCCTCTCCCATTCTTTTTTTAATATTTTGAAAATCCTCCAAAGAAAATAAAAGTATCTTCTCACCCATCCCTCAACTGCCTCTTTTTTCCACAAAAGAATGGCTTGAATATAGTCTTTAGAAGACCATCCTATTGGATCCAGATTTTCTCTATGCCTGGGCTACAAACTCAGCCCCGGAAAGCAGGCATTTTTGTCTTTGGCTGATGATGACAGTAATTAGCCTATGAACCACTTTTGTTAAGGCAATACTAGAAAAACAAGAATGGCTCCAGTCTTGCTCTTTCTTTGTTGCTTCTTCCCTCTTTCTGTCTTGCAGCAAAAGGTAAAGTGAAACAGCCTCAAAACACCTTCTAGAAAATGGCTGGCTAGCTCTTCTTGTATCTAGAAGGAAAGGCAATTGCTGTACTCCCTATTTCCTCTCTGTCACTCAAAGACATCAGGTATATTGAACGCGAGGACCTGCCTCGGGGTTTCAAGGTGATTGCACACGTACGGCTGCAGACAGGAGGCCCCTCTCCAGGACACGTGGCTTCTGACAACGTACCTCAGGCATATCGAACATATCCTTCACCAAAACATGCATTGTGTTATATTCTTCTGCTGACATGCACTGTCTCATGGAGTTACTCCCTTTCTGTTACCTGGTTAGCCTGATTTTAAAGCGGATTCTCTAATATCACAAAACTTCACACTCTCCTCTCCTGCCCACCTGAGAACTGGGGTTACTGCTGTACCCTGCAGCACAGCAGGATTTTGACTTGCTTACATCAACCAGATTTCAGGCCTTGGAATGCAGTACTACCATCCTGACACCTGCAATCACTATCCTTACCCTGAAGGCAACCAAAGACACTTCTTCATACAGAATGTGGGTGATGCAAATCAGTTTCTGAGGCTGTGGCACAGAAGCAAGCTAAGCTTGGGGACCTCCAGCCTCATACGGTAAAAATGAAGAACACCATCACCCACAATCTTTTAAATCTAAAAATTCAGTAAAGCACAGAAGAAGCACAGAAAATGAGACCCAGACATGGGCAGTTCTGTTGTTCTTCATCGAACAACCTGAACTTAAATATATAGTGGAGCATCATTTAAACAAAAAATGCTTTAAGATCCCTCTCCTTTTACTAGGCAATCTGAAAGAAAGATTGTTGATTCCTTGATTTAACACTGACTCTCTTTTTTAAGCATGCAATGAAGATGCCAATGATTTTTTTTTTCCATGCAGGAGACAGATATGCTCACTCCATGTGTGACAATTTGGTTTAAGTTAAACGGGCAGTACCAATGAGACTGAAGCACATACTTAAAATGCTTTTCTGAATTGGGACCATACTCTACATAACTTTCTCTCACAAAAGCTATGTCCAGCTGCTCACTGAATAGTAAGGAGACAATGTAGATATGGAAGTTCTTTCAGATTTAAAAACTGTGTTCATACCCCAAAAAATACAGTCCAGTTTTGCTTTTTACAGAGAGGAAAAAGCCTGGTGGTTTAGAAAGAATTAATAGTGTGAGGCCTAACATTCATCTGAGGACTACAGCCATCAAACAGCTTTCATAAGAAGATTTACTGTGGGTCGTTCTACAATGCCAAGGTATTGGTGACTGATTTCTGGCTTAGCCAGAAGGACTCATTATTGCATTATTGATGGGAAACTTTGAAAGAATATGCAATATTTAACTGCATGATTACAGCTGCATACAACTCTCAAAATAGGTTTCAATAAAAGTAATAAAAGATCTCATCAACATTCAAGATATTTTCATATCTAAAATCAGTGTTAATAAGCAATTGAACAAAATTATTTTCAAAGCCATTCAGTTCTGTTCATTTCCCTGCTCCTGACAGAACCAGAGGAAATAGAATTTTCTACAGATATAAACAAGTATATACTTCCATCATACAGAAAAAAAACAGGAATTGTCTAATTGACAGTCATATACCTGAGTGATGATCATAATGACAGTATTAAAATCATCACAAGAACCCTTACCCACGCTTGAATTCTAGTTCATTTACATAAGATGTAAATTTACTGCCACTATCAAGTTTTGCATACAAAAACCAGTAACATTACTTTAAGTGAAATGGTTTCAAAATCAAATATCTTCTTAATGCATTGTGCTTCATCTCCCCTGTGGCATATTTTTGTTGACTATCACTAATGTGCACATGGCATAATTACAACCAAAATTTAAAAACTTATGTGTTACAGAAGATCTCAGCTGGGGGGCCACTGACAGCAGGTACGAACATACTGCAGGAGAGGCTGACCTCACCATTCCCAGAACCACATACAGCATGTGGTTCTTCTTTATCCACAAGAAACATACTGGGAAGCACAGAATTATTAATCAGTGAAAGGTGGAAATTTAGGGGTGTATCACAGAATGGCTGAGGATAAAAGGAGCCTCTAGAGGTCCCTTGTCCAACTCTCCTTCCCAAGCAAGGCCACCTAGAACAGGTTGCCCACAGCCATGTCCAGACAGCTTTTGAGCATCTCAAAGGATAAGGAGCCCACAACCATCTTGTGCAAGCTGTGCTAGGGCCTCACAGTAAAGAAATGTTTTCCTTTTGTTCAGTCAGTGGAGTTACACAAATTATTTTATTCAGCAGCAAAACTGGATTAAGATGCTTCTATACATGCACCCCTTCCCAATGCATCCATTTTTTTCTCCATTCACACTTTTCAGATCCCTGTTCTCAGCAGGGTGCAGTTATTTCTGAAGTAGCACTGTATAGCGAATTGATGAATTGAACTTTAAAATGCTACAAAAAGAAACTTACTCAGGGGAAGGAAAAAAAAACCTCTACAAGATTCTCTTCCTTTTCTTGTTTTCTTGTTTCTTTTGGTTTTGGCTTTTTGTTGGTAAACCCAGGCATCAGTGGAATCACAACCCATCTGCAAACAGTAACATGGCAGCAGTGACAGTGTACAGGACTTTCAAAATGCAGCTTCATACCATATCACGTAGCACCCTCAGTCCTGTTGTTCCAAGTTTGGCTCCCCAGGGGATTGTATTTTGTGGCTACTCACATTAACACCAAAGTCTAAACTGAGCATAACACTTGCACTGAGCAGAGAAAAGATACAGGATACAGCAATCATACAACCCAACTCTTCCCCTGAATATAGGCCGTGCTCAAAAATAGGGGCAAGTAACGCGACTCCGCCTCAGCTGGTGCTGAACCCACCAAAGCTTGGAAGTTAACAGAAGACAAGAAGAAGGCCCTTTATTTTTTTTTTTTTCTTCTTTTCCATATACAAGTGTGAAAGGAGACACGCTTTAGTATGTCAGGGATGTTTTACAGCCACACAGCATGCTGCACATTGTGCTAAATGACAGTGCCGGGGAGGGGCAGGGTGGGAGCAGGAATCTTTATATAGCACTGAGAGCAGTAATTCAGCCCCTGACAGTCACATGAACACAGCCCTGCGGAACACAAACAGTATCTTTCCCTGGTATTAGGCTATTAGGCAGATAAGGCTCCACTTTGGATTTGAAAGACTTAAACTGACAAACGATCTTGTTTTTCTTCACCCTGCTAACCGTGGCACAGGGCTGGAGGAATCTCAGCACTTTCCACTGCTTATATAACAGGTGTACTCATCAATATGCAAAGATGATTTGAAGATACAGTTTCTAATCCACGCTTTATGCCTGAACAATTTAAATGGCTTTCATCATGTAGACAGCATTGCCGGCTCTTTGCAAGCAGTTCCTTTATAATTTTAGGCTCTATTAGCTGTATTTTTGTTTAGTGTGGGTTTCACGTGAATTTAGGAAAAAAAACAACCACCCACTCTGAATGGGGGAATCATTAAGAGAAAAGCATTTTTAGATAGAAAATAGGTGCCATGACTTATCTCCAGATCAGGTTTCAAGAAATTTAAGATGCACATTTCTCCATAAATGTCTCACACTGCATGGAGGACATCCTAATCTAGCTCTAAGCAAACATGATAAAGTAGAAGTAAACAGCAATAACCAAAGAAGCAAACATCGAGTATGATTAGCAGAACACATTCCAAACCTAGTATCTCTACATACTTTGAGATTCAGTTGTTAACAAGTTTGTTACTCCAAGACAATAATTTGTTTTAAATCAATTTAAGAATACAAGATTTCCATTTTCAGCACATTGGTCCTGACATGCCTTATGAGTACTCCTTCACATGCGAAAAAAAGAAGCTATTGCAAAAGGAGGCATCACATGAATTATCTACATCATGATCCTGCACCAAGTCTCCTGCTTAAGAGGACTGGTGGAAAGACAGATGACCAAGGAATGTGGAGCAGGATGGCAGACTGACCCTGCCACACCAGGGCCAGATGCCTTTATGGGGAAGCCCTGAAGGTCAGAAATTAAACAATGGGGGAAAAACAGAGAGAGAGAAAGGTGAGAAGAAGGCAAAAATGAAAAGAAAAGGAATATACAGTGGCTTTCTCTCTCTGTCACATAGAAAGACATGATACCAACCATCACAAAGGATCAAAATTTCTGTAGAGCTTTTGTGATCACAAGTTGTTTCCAGCAAACCAGTAACAACTTCTGTAAATATGGACAGGTTTCCCAGTCCTCAACGAGGCTTTCACTGGGAGTAAATCATGGCCTGTTGGTCCATATATGTAAATGCTCTGTCTGAAATGCAAAATGTTTTCTTAGAACCACCAGCGACTAGAGACAAAGAGAAGAAAAAGTATCTGTTTCGTTCTACATACACCCTAGCATAGAGCCTTAAATATCACAGACTGTTTCTGACTATTCAGACATAGCTTTAAGGGGAAGTACACCCATTAGTGCAGTCCTGATGCCAACATAGCTTTTGCCATTTATTTTTAGGTGAACTGAACTTCATTCTGAGAGAAAAAATAAATACAAGAATATATTTTGGCAAAGTTATACTCCCTCCTTATTGAATCCCCTGAAACTTAAGCTTTAGCTTTTACACTGAAAGTCCTCCCATACTGCTATTTTGGGGAGACTTCAAACACCCTCTGACTGTAATTCCTATTGTAATTTTCCTGTAATTCCTACTGCACTCTCCTAGGAGCCCATCTCTGTGAGGTGTGGCTGCTTTATCGCCCGTGCTGGGCTCAGGGATGGAATGCAGAAACCAATGAGGGGTTGACCCAGTCCATGACAACAGTCACACAATATTTTCAAAAGGAACCTAGAGAAGAACAGATGTCACAGTATTTCAGAAGGATATAGTTACTTAGATGCTTTAGACTCTCTTAACTGTAACATAACCATGTGAGCAGTTTTTGATGAAGAAGCACGCATAAAAAGTTTTATTATTACTTAAATAAGACATTTAGGTAGCATCTATCTGCTGCCATTTTCAAACTATTACTTTTTAGAAGATCCTCACTGGCAAAACAACCTTTTAATCTGGGGGAAAGTCAGGGGAGATTTCTTTGGCTGTTTGAGTTACAGCAGATTTACAGAGTAAAAAAACCTGTAAAATTCAAAACACAAAGCTGTTCAAGTTTAAAAAGATCACTCTAAAGAAGAGTTGGCTTCTTCTTCCCAATTTCAGTTTAATGTAGTACTAGATAAGTCGCTTTGGTCCTAAAAAGGTACAAAGAATCAAGTTGGTAGATGAGGCATGGAGTTATTTCTAGTATATCCTGCAACAGAATGGTTCATAAAGGAAGTCAAATCTGAAACTATATTTATTATTTACCAGAAATAACCAATTATGATCATGAAGAGCAATGAAGAGCCAGTGTGCATTTCAAGAAACATACATATCTAATGTGACATTTTGAATTATGTGTAAAAGATGTAATATTGCAGGTGATATTATTTTACCAAAATACACAGAAAAGCATTTTGCAGGTCAGCCAAAGCCAGACCACCACCTAGGAACGACAAACAGCATTACACAGTGAGAGGATTTCAAACTGAAATTCTTTAAGCTTCAGAGATGCTGTGGTCTTTGCATGATCTTCAGGATAGAAAAGAGCCCAGCATATTTCTTGAAAAGTACAGAGAGCTGGTGCAATGAACCAGCCTGGATTCCTGCCAGGACAGAGAAAGTGGCACTGATGAGAAGGGGTTCAGGCTTCCTATAGTTGTTAGAAAAGTATCCTATGGAGAGAACACTGTTACGGACTAGATTAACCAGAAGTTACCAAGTGTCTCTGAAAGGTCCAACAGTCAAAGACGAAATTCAACATCACTGTGGCTATTTCTGGCTCAACGCATCCCACACAAAGCTTCTTCACTTTTCCCAAGGTGACTCCAGTCACCTCTCTCGGCCACACAGCATCTTCTGTAGAACAAAAAACAGACAGAAGGCTGACCTTCAAAGCTGAAGAAGAAACGTTGGACTTGCCATGAGCCCTCACCTTCCACAGAAGTACCACCAGCAGACAACACCAGCCAAAGCACCATTGGGCTCAAGAAGAAAAAGTGTTTGGCCTGAGCAACAGCAAATATCTTCTCCCACTGCAGCCAAAGGAAAATGTCTCTGTTTCACTGTCCTACAGAAGTGATTGCTGCTGGAGGTCAAAGATACCAGATTGGTGAAGCTCCCAATCAACAAAACAGTTTTCACAGACCTTCAGATGGCAGCACAAAGGCACAGAGTCACTCTTACTGCTCCTACACCCTTCACCTATCACCACAACATAGAGGGTAAATCCAAGTTGCCACGACTGGTCAGTGAGGCAGAAGCAAAGACATCAGAGCAAAGAGCAACCATCCTCATGAAACCTTCCAACAAGAACTGGGTTTGCCTTCGAAGTAGGAAAAGGTTTCTCATTAGCTGCAAGTCAGTATGCTGGAAAAGCATGGATTCAAGGTGCATTAAAATCACAAATGAATTACAAATAATACTAAAAATGTCAAGAAACACTAATGGGAAATGAAAGAAACAATAATTACAGATCTGCTACCTAAAAATATACACCACGGTCTATATCTACAGTGTGAAAGTTAAAAGGAAATATGCAACTAAAGAAGGAAATAATACACTAGCTGTCTTACTGCAACTCATTTCAGTTTTGAGTACAGACCTCACCTCCCTGAAGCATCAAGGATGCATGAAGGATTAATCTTCAGAGGAAAAAAGTGCTCTCCTATTTTTTATCCAAATGACTAAAATGGACAATATCATTTTGTAAAAACCAATGACCAAGCTAAATACAATAAAGTTTAGGGAATCTTTTAAAAATATTATTGTTCTGCCACTTCATGCTTATAGAGAAGTCCCCTGAGCTACTAGTAAATATATGTGTAGTCACTATTTAAGCAAGTATTATCATAGCGGCTGCATTTGATATCCTCTCAAACTCTAATGTATGCACATCCTTACAGTGTTCAATATTGACTTAAAACAAATTACTACTGCAAGTAAATGTCAAGTCATCCCTAGTAAAATACTGAAAACATACTAAATCTAAATTTCTCAGCTGTTGCAGCATTTTTTGAAGGCACCAGGAAAACATATATCATAATACTGTACTAAAACATTTATAAAGTGCCACTAAAAAAAGTATTTATTGCACTTAAACCAGTATATTTCTGACCAAGGGTGGATTCAGTGGTTTACATACCTATCTATTTACATACACAGACTTCTTCCATTCAGTATGTCTTAGAAAGGAGTCTTCTATCCATCCTACTAGTGGGTAGATATTTTTTAGAAAGCTCTTGAATCTTTTTTTCTATGCAAGTGCTTCAGTGTTTATCTAGCCTTATTAATATTTTCTGTCTTATCTCCAACCTGCATTTGTCTAATTTCCATTCCTAGGAGTTCGATTTTCTCATGTTTTGAACCACTAACGCTACATTAACTTTGCACTACAAGAAAGTATTCCTCCTTGCCCAACACAAGGCTTGTCAAATAACCCAAATAAATTCCCACCTTTCTCCTGGTAAACAATGTTTATTAAGACTGCTTTAATCCCTAACGTCCATGCCTCTACTCTTGGTCACTCTTCCGGATCTCTTCTGAACTGTTTTGCCAAATTCTCCCAAGTCAGTGATACAGATGCTCTTATGACTGAAGTCAGTGTTTGTAAGAGACACCTTGTGACTGGAATGTGTCAAACGCTTCGGCAGCATAACATTCACAGACAAAAAATGCAAGACTTTTCTTCATCATCATTAAAAAAAATTAAATTTAACAGCTGCTAGTCCCATTGTTGTTCCTCAACACAACAAATCAACTTTTTTCCATTACAACATGGAGCCAATTTAAAGTAGAGGCCAAATAAAAGTACTGCCTGTAATTTCCCTTTTAGAAGTAAAAATCACTCCACAGTCCAACAGCATTTTTTCCTAAAACAGGTAACCCCTCATTTCAAAACACTTAGAAAACTTACAGCATCTTCTTAAGAATGTTTTTTTTTTTCAGACTAAAAAAATAAGGCAAATGAAACTGGGCTCTTCCAGTGAATTCAGCAGAGGGGTTTGCCATTATCATCATTCAGGAAAGAATAGGGATGTTTCTGCGTTTTGCTGTTTCACTAGGTAACTGTTGTTTGCTCATCCTCAGGCATCTGTCGAGAATTGAAACACAATTTCCATTTTAAGATTCTTCACCAAAGTTGAACTGCTCACATGTCACCACAATGCCATCACTTTATTTGTTCAAACATTCATCAAAAATACTTTCCCATTATTTGAACAATATTTCTTTCAACAAGGATAAGAGAGGCAAAATTCTAAATTTTGCTCGTTTTGCTTGCAATTGTAACCATGAAAAATATGAGGTAATATGACTTAGGATATCCCTCAAAAGAAAAAAGGTGAAGTTTCATTATTTGCTATTACCTTGAGGCATGTAGCTGTATAAGACTGTAGTTATAGAGTGTATGGATTTCAGAAGGAAATTTTCTGTACAATTTCAGAACTGTTCCATAATGAGATACTAGAAGTCCAAAGACCAGTTTGGTCTATTTTCTCATTAAATGGTGCTAATAGATACAAAAGCCCTGTAATCATCCTGCTAATACCACAGAACTCTTTCTGGAGGGTCCACACAGATGGAACAGTCCAGACTTGCTTTCTCTGAGGAGACTGTTGCTACGGTCTTTTTATTTTGCCAGGCTGTTTATGGACACATGGACATCTACATAGTAGGAAAAAGAGTGTCAGAACAATTCTTTTGGGTCTCTAAGCCAACCAGAAGTCTCTGAACTTTTGCTAGTCTAGGCACACTTTCAACCACCAGCCTACCAGTGAAAAATCAGGCTCCACTATTTACACTTTAGTTTTTGTCACAGAGTTCATTAAGAAAAATTTTCCTGGCTTCTGAACAGCTCTTACCAGACCAGACTTACAAGATTTATTTTTTTTATTGTAATCTTACATATAGATCAAGTGAAGATTTGAATGAAGAAACTGCAGATATCATAGTTTGGAGATATGGTTTCTGGATCCAGACAGAAATGGGACCAAACAAGTCTTAACATCCATTTTTACTTTCATATTAGCAGACAACATTTGAAGAATCCCTCTGTCCCCTCAACTGCCACCACTCTGCACACCCAGCCATACACATAAAAGCATCCTAAATGGTCCAGTCTTTGGAAATCAAACAGCCCCTTCAAAAGTCATAGGAAACAACTTCTCTTCCAAGTTATCAAGATCCTTTATGAGAATCCTTTCTTTCTCTAGTTATCCAATGATAACTATGATAGTCTTAAGAAGAGATCATCAAGACATCATATATTTTTCAATAACTTCTGTTGTAAAATAATGTGGCAATTATCCACACCCTGTGTCGTGGGTTGAGCACTTGATGCTGCTCTAAACACTGCAGGTTACGTGTCAAAGAGACTATGCCTATCAAAACTGCCAAGAACCAGCAAACAACCCTATTCTCAAAAGAGGGGACTACAAGAAGCACCCTGGCATGGTTCCCTCCATCCCCCAAGAGCCATGCAGAGGGTGTCCTGGTAGGATTTCACATGGCTTTAAGGCAGAAGCTTCTCTTGTGTGGTCAGAGGCTCTAGCCAAAGCTGTGGCCACAGTCTTCCCAGCATCTGTCCCAAGCTGTATTAATTTAAGTATTTCTATTCCTATATTTGCTGTTTTATTGCAGAATATCATGGTGTGTCCAGTATGTTTTATACATGTTTTAAAGTTATATTTAATCCTAATGATAAATAATACTGGTTAGCAATTAGAAGCCCTAGCTAAGATTACCCCAAAAAAACAAAAAAAGGTTTATTTACACAGGTCTAAAATGAGCAATTCCCTGATGCAATGCACCAAGTGGAGTTAAATGAAACTAGTTCCCATTTTTTAGTGTATGTTTACCCTAGTAATAGAAGGAAAGACTAGAACTCTGCAGAGAGCAATCATGTTTTGGAAATGCCCCCACACACCACCACAGCCAAGGGGAGAATCAGGGGCTGTTGGTAACAATCAGGAAAGGCTCTTCACAAGCCAGGAAAAGACTGCTGCATCCAGACCCTGCACTGGGGCTACTGACTGCAAGGAGGTACTCAAGAAGAAAGGGGGAAAAAAAAAGGCAGGCGGGGGAGGAGAGAAGGCAGAATGGGATCATCAGGAGTTTGGCAAAATTGAAGCTCACCCACCGGGAAGATAGGGGAATATTCATGCATAATTTTACATGGATTAAGAGTTTGTGTCAAATCTGTGATGTGCTGTGGTGAATTCTTATACTGCAGTGAGTCATCTTGTCTGACAGTTGCTGGGGAATTAAAGCAGTTATTTTTAAAAAATTATATGTCCTGCTTGATGCGTTATACAAATAGCCTCTTAAAAAATTAAAACACAGTCAATGCATTTTTAAGTATAGGAGAGCTATGGTACATTTAGGATTCTCTGTACCACACCACAGACATCCATTCTCAGCTATGAAAACCTAAAGGAGTCTATTGATATCCCTTCAGAGAAACATTGATCTTTTTGATGCTCCCAATCCAAATCTTGCCTCAGCAATCAGTCTATTATATCTGCATTTCATACAGCATGAAAATACTTTTCCCTGAGAAAAAATTAAATACAAAGGAAAGAGGTGTGCTAAACCTGAATTCCTTTGATACCAAAGGACATTTGGTTTGCTCAAAATCAAAATGACAGCATTCCCCTTCTAATGGATTAACACAGGCAGGTCAACACCCTTCCAAAGCAGCATGTTGACTCACAGCCATAGGTGCACATTGCACTGCTGGTTTGGCAAGGGGAAGCAGTGCTGGCTCCTGCTCCCTGCTCCGTGCAGCAGCATCACGCAAACGTACCCTGAAGCTGCAAAGGGCAGCTCCTTACAATCGTGTTCTCGTTATAAATACATTGCTTTCTCCCTGCTTTGCCTATAAAACTGACACCCCCTCGGCAATTTTCACACATCCTTGGGAAAAGTGTTTCCAGTATGTCAGTTGTGTAACACAGTAAAGATCATCTGAATGATCTATTAAGTGTAACCCTTGGGCATCAATGCTGCTCAACATCAGCTGGCAATAAAGGTATATTTACAGCATGCCTTCAGGACAGCTGTTCTGGGAACATCCTGGAGATTTGCATAGTCTATTTTACAAGGCATTACCGTATACTTCAACTGAATGAATGGCAGAGAATTCTTTTGATGTGACACCACCCATTAGAAGCCCTTAAGTCCAAATAGTGCAGTAAAGTCAGGCAGGTAAAATAGAAAAAGCAAAAAAAAAAAAAAAAAAAAAAAAAAGGAAACCCTTTAAATTTCCATGCCTTAAAATGCAAATGGTTAATTCATGAGTGAATTGAACCTGGTTTTAAAATAATCGAGTTACTGTCCAACTTGAGCACCATCAGAGAAACAAAAGAGCTGATGAGAGGAGCTTTATTTTACAAAGAAAGAAAAGTTTCTGTTGCCAGAGCTCTTGATTTTATCATCACTCCCATGGTATCCAGTATATTTTCTTAAAGCCTTAGATCTCGTATGTAACTGACATGAAAATTTCACCTTTATGTATTTGGAGTAAATTAGTCCTCTCTTTGCCAGAAAAAATAACTGAAAACATGAGCCAACTGCACCCCAATGGCTCAAAAAACAACAAGAAGCAAATGTGAGTATTGAATTTCTTAGTTCATTTCTCACCTAAACTGAGGAAGTATTAACACTCTGTCATTGAGCAGGTGATATCCACTTGCTAAGCAGAGCACTATCTCTCAAGGAGTGAATTAAAAGAATGACTTTGCGTCCCAAATCACAGAGGTGTGCTAGTTATTGAAATTTTCACACTTTGAAACCTTACTGCGAGTGAAGAGCAGGTTGGCAAATGTTATGGAGAAATAATAACTAGAGGAGTTAACTACACATTTCTGGTCCCAACCCAGTGACTACATACAGACAACAAATAACAAAATTTATACCTAATAAAATAATAAACCTGGTCAGACAATGACTCAATCAACCCAAGTAATATTACCAAATATAATCAAACCAGTCGATACAATGAAAGCTGAGGACCAAATTAATTAGGTGACTGCACATCCAGTGCCTTTGGGAATCAGTAACCACTCATTAAAGATCTGCTGAGACTCTTTATGAAAAGTGCTCTTTGGAGAAAAGTTCAGACTTTCAAAAAAAGAAACCTGCTATGCCTCATGTGTTTAAAATGGAAGAGGACTGGAAGGATAGTGTAGAATATAGGGAGAACAGTTTCTGAACAGGATGGTTTTCACATTTTCCATGTGGCATCTGTGGTTCTTTACGTGTTTCTGCTATGTTATCTGACACTTGGATAAAATATTGGAAGAACTACAGAGCATCTTTTCCCAATTAATTTTGGTTCAGGAAGTAATTGGAAGGGCAATATAACCTTGTATACTATAAACTCAGGGTAAAATGAGAAAAGAGGGGGGGATTTTTTAAATTTTTAAGTGTTTTTAAGAATGGAGGGGTTGTAGAATTACTTTTTTTTAATAAGACAGCACATTTCAGGACTCCTGGTTTTATTAAATCAGTTCTTCAGCTAACAGCCCCCAAGCTATTCTAAAAAACAGGATGATTCATCTATTTCCACCCAGTACAATTTTATACATCGTTAGAAAACTAAAGCCTCGTAAAATTCTAAGCAGCCCTGAAGAACAGCTACTGCAGAGTGACATGTTGATTGCATCAGCCTAGAAGGGCTAGTTCTGAGCAATGCAAGCTTTAGTAGGCTCAGTGGAAACTACTGGAGTGTCAAAGAACATGTATGTGACATACCAGCATCAAGCACCTTCACTCAAACACAACAAAACAAATGTCTCCGGAATATCGGGTGGGATAAGGATGATTCCACAACTTTCAATATTCATAAAAATTAAAGTGCTGTTGAGCCCTCATGTCCTGAGAAACACAGAAGCAATTTTCCCTTCCCAAAATGACATGAAAACTACATCCACAAGTGTACTACTGATGTCAAGCTGAATATACTGTTACATGCCAATACATCACTGTGAAACTCATTCTCAACACCCTTCAGAGTGCCAGCTGCCTCTGGCACTCAATCCTCGTGTGGGGCAGGCTACCTGCACACAGACAGGGAGGAACCTGGTAAGGGTTTCTGGTTCTGACTGATCTTCACCTGACAAATCATCATAATGAAACTAACAAAATCGAAAATGGTTATTCTAATTTGCATTCATAGTACCTTTTAAATAGCTATGTTTAAACCAAAAAAAAGCCCATTCAGACCACAGCAAAGGGAAGGTGGAAGGTATGTGGCTTGCCCACAATAACCAACAGGTTAGGACTGCCACAGAGACGAACTTCGCAGAACACCAAGTAAACACCTTCCTGACCTTCCTCCTCCCTCTCAAGTAATGAGAAAGGCACTTTGCTCTATCAGCTACCAAGTGCATGCTACCTGTCCGGTAGACACTTCCTGAGGTTCTCCTGCCACATCCCTGCCACCAGTGAGGCTGTGCCGAGTGCGCAGCCGAGTGCGCAGCTTAATGAGGAACACAGAATTTGGCTACAAGGTGGGGGAAAATGCCATGGCCAAATTTCAGCGTGTGATGACTACCAGTGGAGACTGTAATTACAACACCTGCACAGTGCCTGCTGCGTTAGTGGCACAGCACCCAGCAGTCTGGTCACAGTCACACGGACACCAGCTATTTTATGTTCAGCTTTGAGATGCACTGTGTGGGCAGGACCCACGCTATCACACTTCCTAGAGCTAGGAATGAGACAGCTTTAGCTCACAGCCAAGCAATAACCTTGCAGTAATCCTGCTGGTGCTCCTCTCTTTTTCACAAAGCAGCAGCTCTTTCAGAAGCTGTTCCTAAAGCTGCACTGTCTGTAGCAGGTTTTGGCACCAGAGAACCACATTGCTTGGGTACAAGTTGCAGATGTAAGACCCACTGCACTCAGTGGCACCAGAAATGAAAAACTCACAGTCACAAACAACGCATGCAATGATTCAGCCACGCAGCACTTGAAAAAACATCTTCCTAGCAAGTCTGACTCGGAAAGCACCTTAAAAAGGGGCACAAATTACAGCAGTCACTCAGCTCCCAATGTCATCAGTAAGACCGGAACACACATTTAAGGATGCAGTTGCCTGTCTATTGCCTTCAACAGTTTCCAGTTTCACAAAAGCAGCAGAGACACCCTAACACGTCATAAGCATAACACATGCTAAAACCTCAATCTTGCAAACTTTTATGCACGTGCGTAAGTGTATCTCAGTGACTGAACTCCACTGAAGGCACTGGACTGGCTCATTATGGACTGGCTGAGTGAAACACATGCCTAAGGTACTGCATGTTCTGGGTGTAAAGATGCACAAAGTTGCCTTGAAAATCATTTAACTCAAGAGTTAGCATGGTCAGAGTATGAGCAGACTTCTACAGCACAGCAGAACTGTACAAATTACCAATCCCACTATCTCTAGGGAATGATTTTGGGAACAGGCCAGAAGTTGCAACCTAAAGGTAGGAGCTTTAAGGAGTAAATTGTTTCATTTTCTCAGGCACTGAATACTGTCATGTACTTGACTAAGAACACATCAAGAGCATCTTGGGAGAAGACATTGAAAAGGATGTTGCCCTTTCTCCACCTGTCTCGCAATTCCAACTGATCTTCATTTAGGCTGCCACAGTCAGGAAACAAGAGCCATCCCATCTGCCAGGTGTAACATCAACTGTGCAGAAGGAAAGATATTGTCAGTGGGTTAAACTCATTCCAGCTCTAGCTGCAGGGAAGTTACAGAAGTGCAAATACAAATGCCCAATTTCAAACCATGTCCCACTTCCTTAGAGCCTTCTTGGATTATGCTTACAGCAACAGAAACTGCACCGTAAAACTGTATTACAACTTTGGTACACTGCATTAGCATATTTATTGAAGGTCTGTGCCAGTTTGATTTGGGTTTTTTTGCAAGCATTTACTAACAGCTGTTTTAATTAGTATCTCATTGGTGTGTAGACAATGAAGAAGCACACCAAGAAGCATTTTCTGCATAAACTGGAAACGTTACATATACCATGACATAAACAGTCCTTTCTCCCACCCTCACTACTGTAGATGAAGGCCAATGGACAGGCAGTGCATCACAGAAAGGCAATATTGTATTTAACTCTTCTTATTTCAAATTTTCAAGGCACCCTCAGGGAGGGGGAGGCACAGAAATGAGAGCCACATGCAATCTCAGTAGCTCATTCTCTTCACCCTCAAAGCGTTAAAAAGGAAAATACAATGTCAACATCAGCTCCTCCCTGCTGATGAAACTGGCTCCAGTGCATTTTACTTTCTGGCTCGGAGCCCTTACAAACCGTTACAAAAAGACAGAAGACAGACAGACAGTTCAATATATCGACCACTTCCAATAACTAATTTGGGACACGCTGGGTCATTTGTTCCTTCTGTAAAGTGCTGTAGTCTCTCGGTGGTGAATGAACCCTGACATGTGGGGGGTTTCATTAAAAAAAAAAAAGAGGGGGAGGCAGCTAATAGCAGATTTGCATTTCAGGAAAGAGCCAACTCTAGCATTAGTATGTATAAATACTCCCCACTCTCTTCCTCTGGGAGACAGAGATTATATTTGATACACTAAAATCGTCTCCACGACTCTGGGCGCTCAATGCCCGTCAGCGAGGGCTACTGACAGGCACTCATCGCTGCCTGCCCCTCGCTCCTACCCCGGCGCTGACACACATGGAAAGGGGGAGCGGGAGCCGGGCTGAGGAGCGGAGGGCGGGCTGGGGCTCCTGCTCATCCTCCCTGCCACGGCAACAGCACGGGCTGCGTGCGCGCCTTCCCAGCCCGGGGACCGGCGGAGCATCACAACCAACCACGCCAAGGAACCACCGCAAGCTTTCAATTGCACATTAAAAAAAAATCCCGCAATTCAAAAAAAAAAAAAACCACCAAAATCAAATATCGTTTCCTCTGAGTGACCTGACTGGTATTGTCCAAAACGACCTTATCACGGCGTGTTTTGTTGCAGCCGACACACACACACGCTGCGTGGACTCCGTGGGAGTCTGTCGATGCGGCCACAGCGGGGTTTGGCACGCAGGTAGCACGGCACGTTTCCGTGAAGCCGCGTTTCCCTGGCAGGGCAGGAGCCCATCCGAGCCATCCCCGCGGATCGCTTCCCACCTCCCGCAGCACCACCGCGTGCGCGGCCGAGCCCCCGCCGCCAGAGCCCCGCTGCCGCCCCCGCCTGCGCCGCGGCGGGGCGCGGGGGGCTCGCAGGTAGAACAAAACCCCCGCGCCGGGGTCCCCCCGACAGTCGCGGGCGGGAGGGGTCCCCCGGGAGCCCCCCGGGCGCCATGGGGCCGGGGCCGGCACCGCAGGGCCGCAGGGCGGAGGAGGGGGTGCGATGGGGGAGCGGGCCGGGGGTGCCGCGCCGCTGCCGCCACCGCCGCCGCGCCGCCCGCGCCCACCGCCGCCCCTTTACCTTCGGAGAGCTCCAGCTCCAGCTCGGCCAGCCGGGCCCGCACCTCCAGCGGCAGGGACACGCTCTCCAGGCTGCGGTCCGCCATGCTCGCGCGGCGGGGACGGGCTCTCCCCTCCTCTGGCTGCCCGCTCTCCCCCTTTGTCCGCGGCTGGCGGGGCGCGGGAAGGCGGCGGGGCCGCGGCGGGTGCTGAGTCCTCCCCGCGGTCTCAGCCGGGCATGCAGGGGGGAGGCGGGCGGGCGGGCGGTCCGCGCGGGGGGACGGGGCGCGGAGGGAGGGAATGCGGAGGTTTCTCCTCTCCTCCCCTCTCCTCCTCCTCCTCCTTCGCCGCCTCCTTCAGCGGGGCCCCGCCATGGCTGCTGCTCCCGCCGCCCGCCCGCGATCGCTCCGCATCGGCTTCCCCGCTCCGCGCCCGGCCCGCCCCCCGCCCGCCGCCGCCCGGCACCGCGGCGGCGGCTCCCCGT